>NW_024713129.1:24736755-25029241 GCF_018991925.1 Homarus americanus
AGAAATAAGGATGAACCATGGATTTGATGGAAACAATGTGCTCTGGATGATACTCAGAAAATAGCGGAATAAACCTCTCTTTTGCATAAAACATCTTACCTACTAAGGATGAAGCTTAATGTTACAGAACTCACACACACACACACACACACACACACACAGTGCTGCTGCATGGCCAGCGTTGTCTGACTTGGGGTGACTTTTGAAACCAAACCATACACTTGATATCTGTTATGTATCCTTCCTGTCATGATTTTAACAATAACTGTAGGGTAAAGTGCAATATTATCACTAATAACATGTCATGTATTGATACTACTTGACTAGTTACCCCAAGATACAGGAGAGCACGATAGACATAACATGATAATGCTAATTGAAAGCCTAGAAAGGACTATATATAACGTGTGTTCGTGCGTATGTTAACCCTATGAAAGTTACCGTGGGCCTCCATGTGCCCAGGTGGGATGGTCAAAAGTATTACTATAAGTGTGTCAAATGAGAATTGACTGATCCACATAACAATTTAACGTTTTTTGAAATATGTAGTTAAATTAAGCACGATTTCATATAGTTATGCGAATGATGGGGAAGCATAGGTGGTCACAGCACACCACCGACGGGTCCAAGACAGAGATCAGAGCACTTTTCGGCGCTGCTCAGCAGCAACCCGTCAACTGTTATGTTGGCCATACCAACTCCTCCCTGAACCCTCTCCCCACCGGCATATCAACAAGTTCTCGCCAGAGGGTACAATTTCATTTGCGGAAAGGAATGATGTTGAATGGTGGTGAACGGTGCTTAAGTCCGGTAACACTTGGCAGTTGGTCTGAGTAAACTAACCTTCACACAGGCGTGTGGTCCCAGTACTGATGATAATTCCTGAGACTCCACGATAGAGGGCCTGGGTTCACACCTTTGGTGAGGTGAATTCCTATGACAACGGACCCACATTGGTGTCCCCATTATGCACGACACCGCATAATTGAATGATTGCTGGCATCATCTGAAGTTCTCATCATAACACCTGGGAAATTCCTGCCATGGGCCCTCATAGCACCATCCATGAGAATTACTACTATAACACCATCTGTGGGGTACTACACCATCAATTTCATACACCATCTGTGAGAATTACTACACCATCAGGCCTCTTGCCATCTGTGAGAGTACTACACACATGGGCCCCTCCTGCCCACCACCTGTGAGGTAACCTACTACATCATCAGGCCCCACCCCATAACACCATATGAATTACACACCACGTCAGCCCTCCTTAACACCCTGTGAGAACTGGTACTCCCATAGCGATGCCCCTCATAGCCATCTGTGAAGGGTACAGTGCGTGTGCTGTTCAACACTCAGCTCACATGATCTCACGATATTAGCCAAGCATTAATCTATTATATTCACTGTATGTTCCTTCACCTTTCTCTAATAGAAGGCTTTTGTTAAACCACCAGCGTATGTAATAAGTCATTTATGTCAATGTATATTTTCAGCCTTGGAGCTTGCAAACTTTTCAATAAACCGTTTATTATTATTATTATATTTGTCTGGAGTCACTGGGTGGTTTTAAGAGTGTTTTATTTTCCATTCATACTTTCAATAACTACAACCTATGGTATTTTTTTCTTAGTGTTCATATATAATGAAATAATGCAAGTATAAATACCATATACAATATTTATACATAATGTCATCTATACAGCATTACTAAGCTGTACGTACTCGTGCGTGTGTTGCCTCATGACCACAGGTTTTAGTGGGCCCATCAGAAAGGACACTGTTCTAACCTCAGGCCCACCAAGCCAGGTAGGCTACGAATTATAGTTTCTGGTGTACAGTAGCCTTCAAGTGTAATGCTACCCCCTACCAAGCCTTTTTTGCTCATGTGGCACCGTCGCACTCTCGTGTGGCCTGAGGGAACTGAGTGATAGGGTTGCTTTCTGTGCTGTTTTTGCAGTATTTGTCATTTATTAATAATCGACAGAACAATCATCAACGAATATAATACATATTTTGGATTCTACTTGATATGATGAATGATGTCACTTACAAAACGAAGCCTTTGAAAAAAGACACAAGCAAAGGAAAGGAGAATTGGCGGGGTGGGAGAAATGGGGAGGAGAGAGGAGAAGGAGGAAGAGAGAGGCGTGGGGGAAGGGCGACGAAAGAGGCAGCAAAGGCGATAGGGAGTGTTGAAATAAAACTAAAAATTAATTAAACAGAAGGCAGCAGTATCATTTTTTGGTAAGGTCTTTGTCACATGAGATAATTGAAAACAAAGCATCGATACATGCGCCTACAATGAAGCTATCACTTTTCATGCTTCCAGAAATTGGTATCATTTGATTTGGCTATATTTCTTGCTTGGTAATAAACTCATCCTCTATACCGGTTTTGAAATCACTTTAAGACAAACCTCTTAAATACCAACAACACTACCCATCGATAAATAATTATATAGTGGTTTTTTGGTTTATGTAAATAATGTTGCAGAATTGTTTGTACCTTAGGATATTTTATGTTTTGCACATGTCCTATTTTTCTTGCGATTGTGGTGATTATTAATTTATTTGCAAAAGGTATGATTTGCTTTTAACATCAGTCTTGCCACTCTTGGTATCTGTCTTGTCGATTTTATTAAATTTAACCCATTTCATATATTAACATTTCAGGTTTTATAATTAATACTTAAATATTTTGTAACTATTTGAATCTTCATAGTAGGATGAAATAAATAATGGTTTTGATGCAATATTTGTTGAAAACAAACCTTTATATCTAACAAAATGAATTAGTTTTTAAACTATTAAATGTAATTAAAAAACAAAACTACTTATCTGATAATGCTTTATTTAGCGTCACAATGCTAAACCAGGTCGCCAAGTGGAAGAAGCGAAGTAGCGTCATACATGAATCTTGAGGCGGGTGAGGGCCAACAGGTTACAACCATTCTTAGCAGTACACCTCTTGCAGTCTGTTTGTGAGAAGAAGCTACAGTGTTATAAAATTTGTTGCCGATTTCTGCGAAAAGCAGCTCCCTCATTCTTTGTGTGTTGGAGGGAGTTGCTTTGCTGTGGTGTTAGGTCACCGTCCGTCTTCGACTGCTGATAGTTCCCACCGTTCTCGATGGGGTTGAGATCTGACGCCTTTGCTCAGCCTCAAAGAAAGTGTATGTCTGCCTGTTCATCAACTTTCGTCCAAATAGTTACCAAAGCTGCGTGAAAGGGAGAGTATCCTGTAATATTAAAATAAAATATAATTAGGAAAATAATAACCTGGGCATTGATTTAATCATCAAGTATACTCTTATTGTTTGTTTGCTAGTTATAATAATTATAATAGTCATAATCAGAATTTACTGAAACATATTCCATATAGTGGAATCACTATGGACCATTAATTATGAGGTATAGGGTACCGTTATTCGCACATGCATAGATAATATACGCTCGGGATATGGGAAGGAAAAATGGACAGGAGGGATCAATAAATCCACTTTGAAATCTCCAAATATTTTTCTGAGTTAAATCTTCCTTCAATCCTCAGCTAGTTCACCCTATACCCGTATGCGTTTATCCATCCCCAAACGTTGACTTTGTCACATGTCACTTCTTTGCCACCTCGTTAATGTTCTGACGTTCATACCTCATATTGGGCCGCAACAGTGCAGAAAAAGACCATAGGTAGGTGGCAGATACAGAAATATCTTCTCATCTGATGATTAGGAATAAAAATGATCCTAATTTCAGCCAGCAATCCTGGAGACTCCAGGGCATCCATAGGGACGATGTCATGATACGTTGTAGTGGTTCTCCCCTAAGCTTGCGGTTTGTCATGGTACCCGACGCAGGAATTCCCCAGTGTATGCCTCGTGGTCTGGGTCAGCCAGCGCCGCCCACCAGAGCAGAGGTCAACTATCTACCCGCCTACCTCCGCTATAAAGACCTCACCTCGTGGTGACCTGCCTCTTTTCTACTTACACCAACAACGGCAAGCTTACCTCCTCCTCCTCCGCCGCGCACGGCGGCCTCGCGCTCCGCCGGAGAGCATGGCGACCCACCTCCTCCGCTGCTGCCTGGCTGTACTGCGCACATCACATCCCTAAAATCCCATCTAATTCATATTACGCTACATAACATTCAAATGCACCGTGCTTGTAGAACCTCAGAAACGGAAACATTGAGAAAGGACAACTCACCTACTCAAGGCCTTCAGACCATGTGTTGTATTGTACCCAGGTACAGTTATATCATATCAAGTGTATGTATTCATAGCATTAAGGATCACTCAGGTAGGCATAAGATGAATGTTAAAGTCCAGTTGAGCCGGACTAGTGTACTGTAAGACTAAGTGTGGATCAGGGTTTGAAGGTCCTACTATTTACGTCTGTGAGCGTGTAGCGAACATAACTCCAACAGATATCATATGAAAATACATGAGAACAATGATCTGGAAAAAGGATAAATCTATCAGGACTATGTGAGGTGCTGACAGTGACTAGAAACTATACTGGAAAGGAAATATCGTGTATGCGTCGGTATGAATTTAATACACCTCGTAGCCTCACGTGACATATACCCACGACAGGTACAGTGATCAGAGAATCTTATGTGTGTTCAAATAGTGCAATGTGAGAGGAGGATCCTCACTACAGTTTAAGTGAAGTTGATACATCCCCGCCATGATCATTCAGTTTTGTTTCAAGGCGTGTCATGTACCCGCCTCAGGATCCTGCTGATATTATAATCCCAGGCATTTACCCACACTAGCAAACCAAGACCTGACCTTAGTGTGTAATTTAGGATTAATATATGTGTTTATAAGACATGAGTGACAATATACCGAAAAGTGTTCAGGGAGAACCATAAGAAACAAAAGTGTAAATTGAGGATTGGAAACTGTAGGCCTATGTGACGAGAGCGGCGACACCGGCCTTAGTCCTTCTGTTCTGCCGTCACCGCAGGTCATGTCCTAGCGGGCTATATCCCGCCCTACAATTAAGGTTGATAAATAGAAGTTACTACAGTTTAAAGCTTTGCCGGATATATAAGTGTGATAGGATGTTGGTGTGGGATAACCGCCCGTCAGGCATTATTTCTCAGTCTTCTCCGTTCCGCCGCCACCGCAGGTGCCATGTGGTCGGAGTCTCTTGCCGCCCGGCCGCCATTGTCCCTTGAGCGTCACAACAGGTGGGGGTTACTCTCGCTATACCAGTCCACTCTGAACCGGTGGATTCCCAGCGCACCACTCCGCATGAATAGTCACAACTAGGAGATCAGAGAAACTGCGGTCGTCACTTGAGCGACCTATACTACCAGGCGTAGAAATAGTGCTGGTATGTCTTCCAGGTGGAGCCTCGTCTTACCACCGAGGGCGGTGTGGAACGAGGTGCCCGTTGTGTATACCTAAAAGTCAAAGGAGTCACATACTTGCAGGTATGGAGTGTAACAGGTGTGTTGAGATGGTGCTACTATGTATGACAAACCGACGGTGCTAGAGTCCACACAGGTGGAGCAGTCTGATGTTTAGGATATTGTAAGAAGGAACGACTGAGGTACGGCGTTCACCGATTGTTATGCAATAAGTAGGTGAATGACCCGCCAGCAATGTAAGAGTTCCCAGCTGGGTAACCAAATCCCGTTGTTCTTCTGAGGAAGGCCAATTCATGTATATGTTTTTTACCAGTATGTTTTATAAGGAATAAATCAATTAAGACATGTTATGGTTTCTTACCCTTATCGATCTGGTCAATGGAAAACCTAACCCAATGCCTAGTCCACTCTGCCCGCTACCTAACGAGCTACATGCTGTCCAGAGGGGTCTGGTGGCAGCGACCCTTAGAAATTAAGATTAGAGTTGTTATCTCCTTAGACTTAGTGACCCCAGATCTGGCAGTATATGGCGGCCCTCGCTCCTGCCCGTGAGCATGGCGACCCACAAGCTGTCCCTCTCTGAGCATCCTCACCAACCAGCCTCTCTACATCACGCTTGTAACCACGCTGCCACTTCCCAGCACCAAGTTGCATGTACATCCAATACAACATGTATACAGAGAGCACATTGTGAGTTTCCTCCATCCCATCCTAAGAACCTGCACAACCTGTACCCCACAACGCGTCATTTCTGATAGCAGATGCCACACTGACTTATTTTGACAATTTTACTAACAGTAAATACAGTTTACGCTTTCAACATCACCAAGGGATCTGAATGTTTCATCTATACTCATACATATCTAATGTAATGCAATATAATTGCATTCTCTCTCAATTTCAAATTCTGAACACGATATGAGGTATTAAGAAATAGTCTCTCTCTGAGGTACTACTTGAGAAAACGGAGGACTCAGGCCTACTGAAGCGGCTAGAGAACGGACGTCTCAACTGGTGGACCCAACAGTTTCAATACATGTTTGGTGGGCGGTGGAGCATAATATAAATAATTAAGTGTTGAACAGACTAACCATGCTTTTGTGACCATGACAATTGGGAGTCCTATGGTGTATCTCGGCCTCGTGTAACCACCTTCTCAGCGTTCCAGCAGGAACGTCAAGTTAAAGCCGTTCCTTAATAGTGACTGCATTTGTCAGTGAAGACTGATTCTTTGATCACCTTGCCAGTAGTCTTTCTCGGTCTGCCAAACTTAAGTCGGTTTAGGTTTAGAGGTTTCCACTTTCCTCCCATCTCCGCCACCAATGTCACTAGGGTTGGTTTTGATGTTCCTAGCTCTCTTTGCTATGCTTGTAATCGTATGGCCAGCCTCTCAACACGTCAATTTTCCCCGTAAATAGTTGGTCCTGTTGATGATTCATCTTCGAAGTTGCTGGAGCTCATTGTGATGTGAGAATGTGATTAACGTAGGGAGATGGGATTGCGTCAGCTCGTTTGAAGTGTCGAACAACCTTTCTCCTACTTTCTCCTACTAACAAGCCGCCCCTCCTTTCCTTTCATTGCGTCTTTCTTTCAAAGGCTTTCTGTTTTTGTGACATCATATATCATATGTAGGGGCGAGAGACCTCTTTCACCTCTTATAGGGGATCTACTTTCTATAATACTTTACTTTCTCTCTGTCCCAATTACTCAACAATTACTGTACTTTCTGATTTAACTTCTGACCTGTGGTAGCATGACTTGAGTGGTGGACACGTGAGTAAATGTAATAATGGTACCAAGATATAGGAGAAATAAAGGTGGGCATTTGTAGGAAAATAACACCCTAACATACAATATAAATGGTTTATTAAAATAATGCTAGACTTGACTACTTCCCATTAACACAGTGCCAATATCAACTCCATGGCAATACTCAGATACTTAATAACAAGGTGCCAATACATCCTCCATACATCACCCATACTGGTGTACCTTTAGAAAACATATAAACTGTAAATATACATAGAGTACACTTGGTCACCAACACAGAGACTTGAGAGATTGATCCTGTTGATAGAACAGGATTCCGTAGAAGCACTGGTATTCAAATAAATACCTACTTTGCTATTCTGTTACATAGCCAAGAAAACGAGATGACATACCAGAATACACGGGCGAAATTATGACCCCGGCACTACTCAGAGATGGACTCATACCAACAGCGACAATTACCTGAGCTGGTGTTGTTTACGTCGCTAGGTAGACCACAAGCGGACGGTGGACGCGCCTGCGCACGTCCTTAGTAGCCGGCTGGCTTGGAGCGGATGATCAGTCACCACATCAGTGTTGGCGAAGATATCCGGCCTTATTGGTGTTAGATGTTCTGGGTAATAAGTTCTATATACAGGAGAGAACACAAACACCTGTATAGTTTTGTAGGTTCGGTTTACTGGATAAGAGTATGTGGCCACAGTGTGGGTAGCACTGCTCCCTAGCTAAGGTCCTGGTCAATTGTTACAGACGACGTATGGCAAGTGATACATTAGCAGCCCATACGCCAGGCACATTAATTAAGCGTGTGATATGAATAACATTGCCACACGCCGCTAGCTAGGCTGAACAAATATAAATGGAGCACATACATAATATACATACATAATACATAATCCAGCATACATAATATACATACAATTGGCATGCATCCATCTCCAAATACCAGGGAGGACAGGGGCCTACACGACCAGCTTGGCCTACAGGAACCTGTGTACGGAGTGGGTATAATGACCACGGTCGTACACGTCAGTTAACGAAAAATCAGACCATTCACAGTACGCTCAATAGCCCACAAAACATGTAGCTATGCCTTCTTTATTGAGTCTCCCATCTGAGGCGTCCGTTTTCCCGAGCTTAGGTGCCATCCATTATCTCTGACATCCTGAAACCAACCTCCCTATAAAGTAAATTTGAATGTGAGAGAGAACACCATTGTTTTGAGTCAACTTAGATATGTCTGATTACAGTTGAAGCATTCAAGATCCTTTGTGAGTGATGTTGAAAGCTTCAACTGTCTTTATTGTTAGTAACTTTTGTCAAGTAAATGACTTTCGAGTCTACCATTACGAATGGCATCCCGTGATATCGTCTTTGGGGATAGCCATGAATTTCCAATTGCTATTGAAGTTAGATTATTTTGATGCCCAAACCTCAGAGAATCTGATATTTGTTGGTTGATTATTGTCAGTTGTCTATTTAAGAAAGTATTTAATCTCCTGAAAATAATATGTCACTCTTATCTCCAAGATCTCAAGTATACCCAGAGAGGGTCCTTGTCTAGAAATCCTGCTTATGTTATAAGAATGGCGTTAATAGCGTGTGTATTTGACGATCATTTCACTTCTTCCTGGCAAGCTCAATCTCCGATTAGATTATAAAAATAGACGTCAGAAATTCACCTGACCCATGGCATTGATTTTCATAGTTAAATGTACAGCAACTGAGTTGAATGTAATTTCTGCCGTTGCGTGATTAGCCTTTCTGGCATGTGTAGCGCACAGGCCTGAGTTGCCAGTTAGCTGTATATAAACTAGTGCCCGAGGAGCAGCGTCACATCTCTGAGCTGTCCCATCATCACGCCCGCCATATTAAGTCAGTTTAACTCCGTTAATATTTGTGAATATCAGTGTTCATGTTGTAACAGCGAAATTATTATTTACCCAGTGAAAGAATTAATGTAACGAAAATATCGTCTGTCGTTGCCAGACGAAATATTGTTTGTGATTCAATTTTTCAAATTTCAATAGTTTATTCCTTGATAGAGGAAGCAGGATCCTAGTGCCTGTCACTAGGTACCCCTGTACAATAACACCAGAAGCATTTGGCAAGTGTCACAAGTATATACAGTATAAATATTATAAAGGGGCTTACTAAAGCCTAAGGAAGAAAGGATATTCCTTTAACACATTATCAATATTATTTACATAGTATCTGGCCAACATGGGGAGGATCATCATGTCTCCGTCAGGGGGTCGTGGAGTGGTGGTCCAGCAGGCGTCACGGAAGCGTTGTGCGCGGGGACACCTTAGGAGGGAGTAGATAAGGGTGTGGCTGTCGGGTCTTCTGCATAATGCACAAGAGCGTTGCTCAGGGGATGTGGGGATACCAATCTCCCAAGCAAAGTCATACCCAATGATGATACGGGCAGCAATCACGTCCCTTTTCCGCGACCCTTTCCCGTAGACATACGAGAGGTCAGGAAGTTTACGGAGGACATCGTACCAGGTGGGCGAGGAGTCCAGGGGGATGGCTGCTTCCCGGGCTTCTCTCCGTTTGCCGCGAATTTGGGTCCTAAACTGTAAAAGTGTTCGAGGAACAATGTAGTCAGGTGTGGCCTTGTTGCAGCCAGTCTTGGCAAGGCCATCTGCTGCCTCATTCACCAAGATACCGACATGACTGGGTATCCATAGGAATGTCACAGGACGGCCTGCATCCTGAAGTGTGGTTGTTAGCCCTCTTTTTCGGAGGATGAGGTCCTTATTTTCCCCCGATCCAAATGCGATCCCGTCAAGAGCAGACATTGGAATCGCAGCAGATAAGCAAGGAGCAGAAACCATCTGCTTCTTCCTCAGCGAGAAGGGCAGCAAGGAGGGCTATTAGTTCAGCCTGAGTGGAGGATGCCCCGTCAGAAACTCTGAGAGAAAGTTTGATAGGCTCAGGGGCATCAGGACGGGAGATGTAGACACCAGCCCCGGCCCAACCTGTAGCGGGGTCAACAGAGCCATCAGTGTAGAGGACGACCCTACCTGGGGACCAGTGGGCGATCCTAGAGAGGTGTGTTTGCAGAGAATAACAAGGTTCACGTGGGATTTCGGGAGCGGTCCACCGAGGGCAATCACTTCAGGTTGGAAATCCAGCCAGGGAGGAGGAGACGAACCAACAGCAGGGGTGACAACAATATCAGGCAGGAGGTCGTATTCCTGAAGGGCTCGGATGAGTGACCCTCGCCACTGTCTTCTAGATGGAGGTCGGCCTCGGACAGCAGGAGTCAAGTTGGCTAGGACATAGTTGCCCCGAGAATCCCGTAGAATGGAAATGGTAGTTTTTAGGTAAAACTCCTGGACACGATCCTGTAAGGGGGAAAGACCAAGTTCGGTATATATAGAAGTAGAGCGTGTCCACTGAGGAGCCCCAAGGATGATACGAGCAGCTTTCCTCTGGATAACTTCGAGACGGTTGACAGCAGTCCGACTGATGTTAACGAGGGCAGGGGCGGCGTAGTTGACACAGGAACGGACAAAGGACTTGTACATTGTGAGAAGTACAGGGATGGTGGCACCAAGGGAACCCCTGCAAATGGTAGAGAGGGGAGCGAGACGCCGAAAGCATGTCTTGAAGATAGCGGACTTCAGGGATCTGACAACGTGTGCGAGTTATATACACACCCAGATATTTTGTCTTATTAACCCAGTCTAGGGGCGTTCCTGATAAGAGAAGGGGTGGAGGTACAACACGACCGTGCCACATGGCTTTTGTTTTCGCAGTTGAAAGAAGGAAACCAAGTGAATCACACTCTCTGGAGACCAGATCAAGGGCTTCCTGCATGTTGAGGTAGTCAGGGGCTTGGAGGAGGACATCGTCGGCATATTCTGAGTGAACAACTTCTGTCGGCCACGGGAGATGTGCAATGGAGTGCATGAGAGTGTTAAACAAGGTGGGACTCAGGACTCCACCTTGAGGGGTGCCGAGGTTCATTTCTTGAACAGGAGATATAGAGCCTTCAACGCGAACCCGGGCCTGACGTCCAGCGAGGTAAGAGGCGATCCATTGAAGAAGTCTCCCTTTAACCCCTAACCGCGCAAGTTCAGCTAAAATGAGGGCAGGCTGAGCCGTATCAAAGGCCCCCTTGATATCAAGAAAGACGGAGACGCGGGAAGTCTGATTGCAATAAAAGGAAGCAATGGAGTGTGCTGTGCTGCTATGTTGTATGAAACCATTGAGGGAGTTGTGGAAGCCGCCTATGGTGTGAAGAAGGTGACGATGGTGTATTCTCTCCATCTTGCAAACACAGGAGGTAAGACTAATGGGTCGATATTTCCCAGGATCTCCCGGCTTAGGGATGGGGATAATAGTGGCATTTTTCCAGTTAGACGGGAGAACCCCATGTTCATAAGACATATTGTAGAGAGCGAGCAAGGGGCCGTTAGGAACATTAGTACAGGCGTTGAGGACGGAGTAGGTTATCTGATCATCCCCAGGAGAGGTGTCTTTTCTAGAGCGACGAGGACTGTCAAGCTCGAACTGTGTGAGGGGATGATCAGTGGGGGCAGGGGAGGTAAGAGCAGCACGAACAACAGGCTCAGACTCATCGATGCGAGCCTGCACTGCCTCCTGCATCGGATCTGGAAGTGCCTCAGGGGAGGAAGCTCGTGCCCAGTCCTCCATTAAAGAGCAGGCAACGGAGGCGGGGTCAGGGTGGGGAGGAGGCCTCCGTCGAGTATAGCATTAATCCGATTCCATACATAAGAGGGTGACGACTGGAACGATAGAGACCCCGTGAAGGATATAGCCAATCCGCCACACGAATCCAGTCCTCTGGAGAGCGAGACCTCCGTATGACAGGTGGAGATCACGGGTTACCTGCCGGAGATGTCTCATGGCAGGGATACGATACCGGTAGTCGGTGGCACTTCTTGGGTGACGGGGAGGGCGTGGAGGGGCAGCGCGATTGACAGTCATACACGGCATCAACAAAATCAATGCTGTAAGAGTCAAGGGACTGGGGGACAACATAGGAATCCACCCAGGTAGAAAGGTATTGGGTAAAGGAAGGAACAGTATCTTGTGTGAGACGAAGGCGAGGGGATGATAATGAGCTGCTGTAGGGGCAGAGGAGAGCCTGAGATGGGTAGTAACGGCAAGATAGTCACTATACAGAGCAGGCTCGGTGCAGACGGTAGGATGAAAGGAGGCATGACCGTTCAATAGTAAGCCAACATCAAGGAAACTATGGGGGAGGCGAGTAGGATCGTCAGGACAAAGAAAGCGAACATCATCATCCCCATTAAGAAACTGTGAGAGATGTGATCCGTTAAGGGTACATGGCGTGGGATGATCCGGAGTAAGAGTGGGATGGCGGGCATTAAAGTCGCCAAGAACAATAGTGGGAACCCCATCATGGAGGTCGTGAAGAACCTGGGGGTCCAGAGAATCATTCTTGAAATGAACATTGACTACACGAAGGGTCCGGTCACCAAGAGTAAGGGGGACAGAAAGTAATTCAGACGGGGGTTCATGCGAGTCAGGTGAAGGGAGACGAACAGATGGAATGGTGTTACGCACAAGGGTGAGGAGGCCACGAGCTTGCCCACGGTACCGAGGCAAGGTGTAAACAGTATAGCCAGAGAGGAGGAGTGCAGTAACATCGTCTGTGATGGTTTCCTGAAGTAGAGCAACATCTACTTGATGGGAGAGCACAAACTGGGCGAGGTCTGTCCGGCGAGGTCTAAGTCCTGGATGTTCCATTGTAAGAAGAGGAGGGAACGGCCTCCGGTGTGAGAGAAGTTGGTGGGGATAGACAGGGCTCCGGAGGAAGTGCCAAATTCTGTTGAGGATATTGGAGAGGGAGGAGTGGGAGAGCGAGGGATGGATCCTCCATCTCGGGAGAAGGAAGGAGGCGGGTCACCAGGGCTTGCAAAGTGCGCCCCTGTTGGGTCAGGGTGTCCAGAATGAGTTGTTGTTGCCTCTGCAATGTCGCAATTGTTTTCACAAACGAGTCGAGTTGGGCAGAGAGAAGGTTGATTTGCTTGGAGTGGCGATCCAGACAGAGAGTGATTGTTTCCATGAAATCAACTTGGTGTACCTGTGCAGGAGCTGGAGGTGGCGGCGAGGATTGCCGAGGACCCGACTGGGCAGGTGGTGGTGGTAGCGACGGAGAGGGACGGTGAGGGTTCAGGTGAGCAAGAGGTGGTGGTGGTGCTGGCGAGAGACAGCTGGGGTCCGGGTGGGCAGGAGGTGGTGGTGACTGTGGCAGGGCCGGCAACGACCTTGTTGCAAGAACGGTAGTGAGAGGGAGGGAGGAGAGAAAGGATGGGTGGTAGGGGTGGTAGGGGGATGGTAGAGGAAAGGAGATCAATGGGAAATCTTTGGTGGATGGAAGAGGCGGTGGAGGATAGGAGTGAGGTTTGGTTGACAGGGGCTTCGTCAGAGACGAGGGCGGTGGTACAAGGTAAGTTTTCCCCGCGTGAGTGCCAGGACGCTCTGGGCAATTGGCATTCCAGGCGAGGTGACTGCCATGGCGATTGACACACCGTGGAATAGCTGGGATTTTGTTCTGGATTTTCGATTTGCATTCCACTGTGTCGTGAGGACCTGCACAGAAACCGCAGGCGACCATCCTCGTGCACTCCCAAGTGCGGTGTTTCCACGATTGGCAACGACCACAGATTTTCGGAATTCCGATAAATCGGTAGAGAGGACAGTTGTGAATAGGTCCTACATTCACCTTCGGAGGGAGGGGGCCCACCCACCAGCCGATGAGTTCGTTGGATGGACGTTGGGAGACCGGGTTGATGCGGCGCTCCATGTCCAGTAGTTGTGGGAGAAGAGGGCGAAGATCGTCGATAGGGATCTCCCAGGGTACGTGGCGAACCATTACCTTGGTACGACGAGTTTCTGGGGTGATGATGGTGAACTTCAGCATCACCTCCCCCTGGGGAGCAGGAAAGCCCACTTGAGTAAGCAGGCGTACCGTCTCGTCCATTTAGGTGGTGACTATTACGGCTGTAGGACCTCGGCGGAGGCGAAGTGTTGAGTCCTGAAGTGGAGAGCAGTGACGGAAGAACCAGGTCGTTCGTGTGCTCAGAGACAAGTCCCGAGGAAAGGCGAAACGGGGCAGGTAGACAAAGGGAATCCCCTATTTCCATCGTCGGCGGAGGGTCGGTCATTGAGCCACATGTAAGTTCACTTGGGGACCCTGACGGCAGGAGGCCACCCTCTACAGCCCCAGACGGGGTGCGAGAGGGAGCCGTAGCCCCTGTTGGAGACCCTGACTTCCGAGGTTTCTGCTTCTTAGACTTGTCTTCAAAATGAAAGTCGTCAGCATCACTGTCACCTACTGCCACAGTCTCCAACGAACGGGAGTGTTTAACGGTAGGCATAGGGCACGTTGGCAACACTGCAGCCAGGTGGAGTGGTAATGACGTCAGTGCTACGTCACACTTCACATTGCGCATGCGCAAACGTGAAAAACTTCGACCAGAGGGACCGAGTGGTAGAACCAGATGTTTTATCCCCCAAAATGACAAAGTCCAAAAGTAAACAAAAAATGATGCCACTGTGCTGTTAACTGGGTCTTACTATAGTTGTCTGCACAGGCTGGGAATAGTAGACTCGCTGAATTCGTCAGAAATACGACTTTTAATGAGCAGTTGTAGTGGATTCCTCCCCTACACAGTCTCTTACAACCTTTGTTGACACTACGGCACGCAAGCGCGTTCTCCTTGTTTGCGATTCAGTTATTTTTGTCACATCTCTGACGCTGTCCCATCATATCTCAGGCACAGTGTGTGTGTTAGCTGAATACCCAACAGTCACAGAGGGACCGGTAACTGCATACCAGCGGGATGTCTTGCAGGACGTCGCTAATTTGACACGATTAAATTGTGTCAGTCCACACCCTGGGAACTAGGCCTAACTCCCTCGCAGTGTGTCGGACTGCAGCCGACCCTAACAGCACTCTTCGTTTGATGTGGTGACACCAGTGTGACACCCTGGGGCACTCCTTACAGCTAAATGGGCCAAAATATTATTGTTGTATATGATTGGGGATAAATAGCAGAAATATAGTTATCCTATGTTGAGTTTTGACCTATAAATATTGATATGACCAGCCCTAACGTTTGTTATATGAGTTGGGGTACATCATTCATATGTACTACCAACTGAGTTTTAGTAAAAGTGCCATATTGTTCATTCCAAGATAACTTGATGTTATAAATAATATGTTAATTTGGGATATTGTCAAGTGTGTCATCTAACCATCTGTATTGACAATGATGTAATATAATGATTGTTTAATGTTGTAACCAAGAATTGAAGATTTATTTTCTTACATGTTAAAGTAAGACCTAAGGGTCCAGTCCTATCTGAGCGTGTAAAATAACCACCTTACTTGTCAAAAATATAATTTTTACTATTATCCTCTTCACCACTGATCGGCTCGTTTGCCGTTTGGGCAATCGGTCACGTCTCTATTACGCACTGTTGGCAAGTACTGGGCATGCACCGGCTCCTGAATGTACCTGAACCCGCAGTTAATTAATAATGTAATAAGTAATTGAAAATCTATTTTATGAATTGTAAAGTAAGACCTAAGGGGTCCAGTATTGTCTGAGTGTACTTATTTAACATCCTGTTCACTCCTTATGTTAATATACTGTATATTGAATTAGTAAACTACGAGTATCACCGCTCTATTCCTTCTACCCATTGGTTCCCAGAAAATAACTATTGTAACTCACGTGCCTAGAAGTTCGCTACCTAACAGTTCAGTGAGATATGTTATATTCTAATAAAAGTCTGGGTGGTTGCAGGCTACCATGGTAAGTATAATAAGTGTTAGGGTAATAATGACATGGTTGTCCAGATTAATCCATGGTATAGAATATAACTAAAGCAGGATATAATTGAGAGAAAGTAAGGACATAAAATTCAGAAAATACAATAAAATATATGACAGAAGAAATGAAGTAAAGAAAAGAATATTAACTTAGAAAATATAAGCAAAGAAATATAAGATAGATACTTATAGACATAAAGACTTGAAAATAAAATTATATATATATATATATATATATATATATATATATATATATATATATATATATATATATATATATATATATATATATATATATATATATATATATATATATATATATATGAAGCAAGAATATAAGTATTGAATAATAAAAATAATAAATATGAAATGGGAAAAAGAGCCCCTTACATGGGGTCCTGGCCTAGGGTGAGCGACACGAATGTTGTAACATTTTAGCTACTGTAGGCTGAAGGCACAAGAACACTACTTAAAACACAACAGCTACGTTAATGACTCACTGCATATTCAAACAAAATACAAAGTTACAACACTAAAGGGCGAGGTAGAACATGGACTACTAGACTTTACCTGTGTACGGAGTGGGGTCAGGTCGTTGTCTGGAGAGGCGTCTTCAGCCAACGTCTCACACCACCAAGTAACTCGCATATAATTCAACTACTTCCCTCACTCTACACATTGGCATATGAAAATTAGGTTGCAAACTTATTCTAATCTTCTAAGTTTAGCTTTTCAAACTAAACAGTGACTGGGCTCTCAACGACAAGACAAAAGCTGATAACAAATACTCAGAATGGTAGTGTGCGGGGATGGGGGTTGCGGAGGCAGATTACTGGGACTTTCCGTTAAACTCGAGCGATAAGTACGTTTTGTTTACATTTCAGACTTCTATAATACAAGACTGACAACACTTTCTATGTTTCCATCGAATTCTCTGATGTTCATATATAAAAACAGTATGACTTCAGCTTCGAACTGCCGCTGCGTAACAATACACTACCACACCTTTGATTGTGTTTGAGGACCTTATGGTGATACTATTATGTGGACACCAAGTGAATGCAATCTTTCAAAATAGATTGCTGTACAGTGTATGGACCTGCAATTGAGGACCTGGTTCCTGCTGGGATATAAAGGTGCGAGTGGACGGAGGTAAGAAAGAAATGGGAGGCCATCCCACACAAACATCTCCCACCACAATCAAGAATTAAAGCTCTATAAAACAAGAGGCAGAGCAATTCCTCACAACTGTACAATAAGTCAGTACAGTGTGAGGATTAGTGAACATCTTCAGAACATTGTAAGCAAGATTAAGGTAAATTGTCAACTCTTCAAGTCTTAAGTTACAAAAATGAAAGTCAAGTTGGTGTTCTAGGAAACAGTGAAAATAAAAAGAACGTTCACACAAGTGAATCTTTCTCCTGAAAATACCAGTTAAGTGGTGCACTTAAATACAGTATGAGGAGTGTTGCAATGTTTCTACCAAAACAACTAACCCTGTGACTTGTGAATTTGTCACAGTGTTTAGGCGAGCGGGTCGGGCCGAGTTGCGTCTCTAACAAAGCGTGTTCGGCATTCGAGCCTTCGATGTTGAGCGGCAGGAATTGGACAGTGATTACATAAGAACATCAAGATCGTCTTAGTGATGTGAAAGTGTAAATCAATGTAGGATTTTTAATGCTAGTCGCGACTGTATTTTTGAAAACTAAATTTCCACCGAGTTGGAGGTACCGCCCACAGGTCAGGAGGCATACAGCCTACAACCACAAAATCACTGCCATATGACAGTTTTTTTTTTTACAGGGTTGTGGTCGCCGCTGTGATAAAGGCCAACCAGGTAGTGTAGTACTGCTGTGATTTTAGGTAAATCAGTTCTTAGTGTCATCAGTGACCACGGAAAAGGTTGTAAATAACTTAAAGTGAATGCAAACTGGCAAGCAAGCTGGAAAGGCACCGCTGCCAGCTGAAACCAAGTCGTGTCATAGGTGCCACAGAGACTTTAAATTTTATTTTGTTTGTGTGCTTTCTCAAGGACTGAAACTGTGACTACAACTTTCAAGGGAGATACAGTGTACACAGTGATAGCACAAAGAGATATAGTCGTCGATGAGAACAGGGAAAGAAAGTATAAGGAAATACTAGTTAAAATAAAATAAAATAAAATAAAATAAAATAAAATAAAATCAGCAAGCTTGGTTATCCTTAAAGGCATTCTATTACTGCCCCAAACAAAGTTTTATTTAATTTTTCTGTGTTTCTAAAGGACTGAGTGGATGTATAAAATCCGTTATTCATAACAAAATGCAGTGTACATAGAGATAGCACATAAATACCGACAAATTGCCGAAGTGAACTGAAAAGGAAACAGAAGACAACTCTAAAGGCAACAGGGCAGGTTTAAAGCCAGAGCAGAGGGCAGCTAAGTACTTTTATCCTCTTCGCCACTGATCGGCTCGCTAGCCGCCGGGGCGATCGGTCTCGTCTCTGTTACGCACTGTTGGCAAATACCGGGCATGCACCGGCTCCTGAATGTACCTGAACCCGCTCCAGTGTTGGTCAAAACTTGTCTTGAAAGAGCGCACACTCGGTGCCGTCATAACACTCTGGTAGATTGTTCCAAGAGTTCACAACTCTCACTCCGAAAAAGTTTGCCCACACAGTTTTCTGGACTTGCGGCTTCTTCAATCTTGAGCTGTGACCCCTTGTGGGGCGAGCGTCCGCCAGCTCCAAGTAAGGACACTCAACTGAGTAGTGCCCCCTGAGATGCTTATACACCTCAACTAGGTCCCCCCTTGCCCGTCTGTAGTATAAGCTAGGCAAGTTCAGGCGCTCCAATCTTTCAGGGTAGCTGAGGTGCAGAAGTGCAGGCACCAGTCTGGTGGCCCTCCTTTGAACATTTTCAACCAACTGACAGAGTTCTTTTTTCCTCTATATTTTTAAATAGGTAGATCTATACACAGTCTGCACCCCCCCTCCCCCCCACAACAACAACAACCACCATGAGTATGATATGTGATTACTGCAGGGAGACGTCGGATATGGAGGATACAGGCCTGACCCTCACAGCGTTTAGGATGTTGCAAACTGCCGTAAAGCATGAAGGCTGTTGCTAGTATTGCCCTGACTGTGTAGTCAAGGTGAATGAGGCGATTGCAAGCCATAGGAGAACGAGTTTCCTAGGGACGAAAATGGAGGAAGCTGGAGCCTTGCTGGTTGCCAAGCTAGAACAAGTTGGGAGAGAGATCCTTACTAAGACTGAGGAAGTAGCCGACAGAATGGAGGTGGTTGCTAAGAGGAGTTATGCTGAGGCATTACTAGGGCCACGGGAGGGGGCGGAGAGTAATGCAGGATCAGAACAGGTTCTACAGCGGCTAGGGACTCTGAAGGAGTGTGTCGAAGAAATGAAAATTAACGGACCTACTGAGGAGAAAGGAGGAACAACGGGAACGTCTCCAGCGCAGGAACAATGTAATAGTTTTTGGAGTCCCTGCGAGCCAGGCGGAGGGAACCGAGAGTAAGATAACACACGATAAGATTCAGTTTAAAAATATTTGCACAGAGGTTCTGAAGAGGCTGGGACAAAAGCACGGGTATAAGCCTCGCCCCTCAGGATCACGCTAGTGAGGGAGGAGGAGAAATGGGAGGTTATTCGGCAGGCAAAAAAACTTAGCAAGGAGCGAGGCATTTCGGAGTGTATTTATTCACCCAGATCGCACGGTAATGCAGAGGGAACAGCACAGGAAGCTCCTGCAGGGCTTGAAGCAGAAGAGGGAAGAGTCGAGGAGGAGCAGGGACGGGTGTATATGGGTTGTATTCAGGGAGAGAGTGGTGGTGTAGCGTACTGTAAGTGGCCAGTTGTCAATTCTCTTTAGTTGTCTATTTTCTCTTGGTATGGGCACACAAACGTACTTACATATAGATATCTCACACTCAGGAATGAGGTAGAATAGAAACTCCCAATGCACTTTCTGTATATATATTGTTGTACAGTGCAGTGCTTAGGAGTGACTAGGTGAGGAGTAGCTTGCTCAGAGGTCCTGTAGGGCGAGGAGGTTTCTGAGGAAGCTGGGTGGTGGGGAGCTGTTGAGAGATGTTGCTGGTCCAGTAGCCGAGTGTAGAATCAGTTCCCCGGTCACTCCGGGGTCACCATTTGTGGGGTATGAGTTATTTGGTTCACACTCAGGATGGGATGGAGAAAGGAAACTCACAATGTGCTCTCTGTATACATGTTGTATTGCATGTACAATGCAGCTTGGTGCTGGGAAGGCAGCATGGTTACAAGCGTTGAGTAGAGAAAGCTGGTGGGTGAGGGTGCTCAGAGGAGGACCAGCTTGTGGGTCGCCATGCTCGCCGGCGGGAGCGAGGGCCGCCAGGCAGGAGCAGAGGAGGTGGTGTTGTTGCTTGCTGGTTGGTATAGGTAGGAAGAGAGGTAGGTCACCACGAGGTCAGGTCTTATATAGCGGAGGTAGGTGTGGCTTAATAGTTGACCTCCGTCATGTAAGGCGGCGCTGGTTGACCTAGACCACGAGGCATACACTGGGGAATTCGCGGGGTCGGCTACTCAGCGACAAGCATTTGTAGGGGAGGAATCCACTACAGTGGAAGCAAGTGTGCCGACACATGGCCTGGGGACAGCAGCGCACCCTCCACCCGCTCTACCCCCCGCCCGGGAGGTGGCACCAACTCCGCCTATCAGCCGGGAGGAGGCGAGCGCCTTGTAAACAATGACATTTCTAACTACACCCTGCAAAAAGCAGTGTACTTAGCAAATGCTGCAGCTTCTGAGAATGGGTGGGGGCGGGGTTACTACTAAGAGCAGAGACGTTACCGAGAACAAATTCGGGCTTGAATGTCATGTACACTAATACTGACACGTTCCTTGATAAGAGAGAGGGGTTTGAAACACTACTGAAGGTACACCAACCAGATATTGTAGGAGTCACCGAACTGTTGTACAAGAACAGGAGAATCGACCCAGAGGAATGCGAGTTCAGTATTGCCGGATACGACTCATTTACGAACCTTTTTCAAGAAACTTGCAAGAGGGGTGTGGTTACCTATGGAAGGCAAGACCTTGGAGCCAGCCAGGAGAGGGTACAGGGAGGATGTTTTTTTAGAGTCCAAGTGGTGTAAAATTAAACTAAAGGGAAGGGACTTACTTATTGTACGGTGTATCTACAGATCCCCAAACTGTGGCCCACTAAATCAACGCGGCGATGCTCAACCCTAGCCACCTCCTTATCATGGGGGACTTTAACTTTGGCGACATCGACTGGAGAAACGAGTTCACCCCAAGTGACTTGCTACTCTTTTTATAGAAACTCAGATAATTTTCTGTTTCAACATGTTAGAGACCCGACACATTACAGAGGGAAGCAAACACCCACGCCACTAGACCTCATAACAAACGAGGAGGGTTTGGTGGCCAAACTGGAACATCTAACCCCAGTTGGCACCAATCACCATATAGTGTTGTCATTCAGATTTAACTGTTACCTAGTTCAAGATAAAGCCAGCCCAAGGTACAAATATTACAGGAGAAGTTACAACAGGATGAGGGAAGAGATGAGGGGTATCCACTGGCCTGACTCATTAAGGCACAAGAACGCAGACACTATTCTGAATAACATAACTAGTAAAGTGACGCATTTGATCGATAAATACATACCCAAGACCAAACCCAGTGCCCCTAGGAATACAAGGGGATCCCTACACATGAACCATGGCGGCGGTCGACAAAGTTAAGGAGAAAACCCAGAAATTCAAGACGTGGGTTGGGTCAAATGGTGAGTAGGACAGGAGGATGTATGCAAGAGCCAGAAACCAAGCAAAAATAGAATGTAGAAGGGCTGAAAAGGAGTTCCAGAGGCTGGTTGCAAGCGAGGTCAAGTCAAACCCAAAGGCGTTTTACCGCTATGCAAAGTCGAAATTAAAAACACGAGTAGGAGTATCAGACCTGAGGCTTGAAGATGGTACTTACGCAGATTCTGACCAGGATAAAGCTGAAGCATTGAACAGCTTCTTTTCCTGGGTGTTCACAAGAGAGGATGCGATTAACCTTCCTACGTTTGAGGACAGATGGTTCGACACAGCACTGACCCACAGTGTGTTCACAGAAGAGGGTATTAGAAATAAACTGTCCAGGCTAAAGGTCCATAAGAGTCCCGGCCCTGACATGGTGCATCCTAGAGTGCTAAGAGAGTTGTGTAATGAGCTTGCCGAGCCCCTGAAGATCCTGTTTTCTAAATGCCTGAAAGAACGAAATGTCTCCAATGAATGGAAAGTGGCTTATGAGAGTCCTATCTTCAAGAAGGGCTATCGTAACTCCACGAACAACTATAGACCGGTGAGCCTGACCAGCACAATATGTAAAGTATTTGAGAGTATTATCAGAGATGCCGCGATGGAACATCTACTACGAAACAACCTTGTAAAGGATCGCCAACACGGTTTTATGCCAGGGCGCTCCTGCTTAACTCAATTGCTCAAGGTATTGGATATTTGGACCCATATTCTGGAACGGGGTAGTAATATTGACAATATTTACCTAGATTTTGCCAAGACTTTCGACAGTGTACCCTACGAAAGGCTGAAGATCAAACTGGAAGGGTACAGAACTCGGGGTTAATGTCCTAGCGTGGATAGAAGACTTTCTACATGACCGCAAGCAGTTTTTTTTGGTGATTAATGGCACGAAATCATCATCCGTACCTGTCACAAGCGGGGTACCACAGGGCAGTGTATTGGGCCCGCTGTTGTTTGTATGCTTCATAAATGACATGCCTGACGTTGTACACTCCTCCATACAAATGTTTGCCTGTGACGCCAAGTTGTTTCGGGAAATCAAGAACCAAGCGGACTGTGAAGAGCTGCAGAAGGACCTCTGTGGGCTCCAAGAATGGTCGAAGAAATGTCTGCTGAGATTCAATGTCGCGAACTGTAAGAGGATGCACCTGGGGCGTACCAACGGTAAGGAGGCGTATCATATGTCCCAACGGGATGAAGAAACTGCACTATTTGAAACTGAATGTGAGAAGGACCTAGATGTGTATGTTGACAATGAGCTGAAGTTCTCGTGCCATTGCGAGAAGAAGGTAAATCAGCCAAATAAATTATTGGGTCTTATAAGAAGGTCGTTCAGATATCTAGAATTCTAGACGGTCCATCCCTCGTAATGATCTTCAAGAGTGAAGTGCTTCCCCATCTGGGGTACTGTGACCCCGTCTGGTCCCCGAGATATGCTAGGGGCTGTCAGTTGGTTGAAAATGCTCGAAGGAGGGCCTCCAGACTGGTGGCTGCCCTTCGGCACCTGAACTACCCTGAGAGATTGGAGCGCCTGAATTTGCCTAGCTTATACTACAGACGGGCAAGGGGGGACCTAGTTGAGGTGTATAAGCATCTCAAGAGGCACTACTCAGTCCAGTGTCCTTACTTGGAGCTGGCGGACGCCCGCCCCACAATGGGTCACACCTCAAGATTGAAGAAGCCGCAAGTCCAGAAACCTGTGAGGGCAAACTTTTTCGGAGTGAGAGTTGTGAACTCTTGGAACAATCTACCAGAAAGTGTTGTGAAGGCACCGAGTGTGAGCTCTTTCAAGACCGGATTTGACCGACACTGGAACGGGTTCAGGTACATTCAGGAGCCGGTGCATGCCCAGTACTTGCCAACAGTGCGTAACAGAGACGTGATCGATCGCCCAAGCGGTTGACGAGCCGATCTTTTGGTGAAGAGGATAAAAGAAAAGGAAAAGTAATCAGAGACGTGACCGATCGCCCAAGCGGCTAACGAGCCGATCAGTGGTGAAGAGGATAAAAGTAAAAAGTGGCTGAAAGAATAACCAACGCATAATCTCACAAAATACACTACCCATAAAATTACAAGATACCTCCAACATTTATTCAATACATCTAAACTATTTCCTCTCATGGTAGGTAACCATAATTGACTCTACAATGAATTTATTCACTCAATTTCAAATTCCCTGAGCATCCGGAGTTATTTAAAAATACCCGAGTCCCTGAGCAAGTATACGAGAGAAAACGAAGGAACTAGGATATCCTGAAATGGATAGAGGACGGAGATTCCTCCTGGGGAACTAACGTTTTTCATGTTTTGCGGGCGCTGTATCATAATATGAATAATTAAGTGTTGAATGGATTAACTACACAAACGTGGCCATGAAAATATCACAGAATCCAAAATATGTATTATATGTGTTGATTGTTCTTTTTATTATTAATATACAAATGTTGACAACAACAACAATAGAAAACAACCCCATCACTCAGTTCCCTAGCCCCACGAAAGTGCGACATGAGCAAGAAAGGCGTGGTAGGGAATAACATTACAACTGAAGGCGACTGCACTATCACTAGGTACACTGTATCACCCTATGAATGGTGACCGTAATCACAGTCCTTGAAAAAAAAAAAACACACACACACAAAGAAAAACTTTCTTTATGGCACCAATAATATTGTAGTGGATTCCTCCCCTACAAACGCCGTGTGTCGCTGACTGGCCGACCCCCGCGAATCTACCAGCGTATCCCTCGTGGTCAAGGTCAGGTAACCATCGACGCCGAACAAAGCGGGGGCCTACCATCAAGCCACACCTACCCCCGCTATATATGACCACACCTGGCGGTGGGGAGTGTTGTAATTCTTGTAACAAACTCTGTCCTGGAATAGGTAGGTCTCAAGTCTGAAATCACGCAAGGGTGGCATGTCCACCACACACCCTCTAGAATGAGGGCACACCGGATACGGATACGCTCCCATGAAGGGGGGCGTGACTGACGGAAGAAAAAATGAATTAACAAGACTCCTTACTACAACACTACTGATCAAAATTTCCAACCTTATCACGACCAAGTGTACTGCGCACATCATTGTCATCCCTAAAAATCCCATCTAATTCATATTACGCTACATAACATTCAAATGCACAGCGCTTGTAGAACCCCAGAAAACGGGAAACATTGAGAAAGGACAACTCCCCTACTCAAGGTTCCTGGACCATGTGTGGTATGGTACCCAGGTATAATTATATCATATCAAGTGTATGTATTCATAGCATTAAGGATCACTCAGGGTAGGCATAAGATGAATGTTAAAGTCCAGTTGAGCCGGACTAGGGTACTGTAAGACTAAGTGTGGATCAGGGTTTGAAGGTCCTACTATTTACGTCTGTGAGCGTGTAGCGAACCTAACTCCAACAGATATCATATGAAAATACATGAGAACAATGATCGGGAAAAAGGGATAAATGTATCAGAACTATGTGAGGTGTTGACAGTGATCTAGAAACTATACTGGAAAGGAAATATCGTGTATGCGTCGGTATGAATTTAATACACCTCGTAGCCTCACGTGACATATACCCCTAGGTGTGTCAATTTAGGGGGTGAACTGGCTAAATTGAAAATCGAGTAATTTGGTAGCAATTTATTGTAGTCTTTAAGCATGCAAAACAATATTCTGGCATAAATTTTTTTTTATAATAAGTCCTACCTACATCAAATGGATTTTTAAATGTACATATTTGTGAATTTATAACATAACCAGCGTTTGCACACATGTTACTGTTTCAAGTTTCAAATTATTATATTTTATTATCCGTAGTCTATTTGAAAGTAACCCATGCCTTCATACTCTCTTTGCTTTGGTTTCTTGTCATCAGTAGTCTGCTTGCTATTTGTGCTTTGATGTAACCTTCTCGCCTCTCGTGGCTGTAAACATGGCCCGCTGCTTCTGTGACCATTTTCACACATCTCTCCACACTTTGAGTGTGGGAAGGCCACTTCGGCACCTGCATTGGAGTCTCTTTAAGGTTTCTCAATTCTTGGCTAGTTAGACTTGTTGTCAATGGTGGCTCTAAGACTTCCAAACTCAAGTCAACCAATTCTGACAATTTGGTGGCATTGACGTTTATTGGGGGAACTTTTCTTGAATGAAACGAACAGTCTCCCAACTGGTCGTCATCTATTAGCGTTCCTCGGTTCGGAGATTGGTACATTGACTGCAAAGCATTGCTTGCAAAACTGCTTCTGATCGAGCATACCAAGCGGACCTTCTTGCCACAGGTAACACGATGTCCCTCACTACCTTCCTCTGTGTTCTTACTAGCTGCAATTGAAACAAAAGGTGATTGGGCCCATCCACCCACATAGGATTAAGTTTCACACTAAACCACTGGGGAAGATAAACTCCAATAATAAATTCAACAATTAACCTCAAATTCTTCAGCACTTTGCCCTTCAATTCGTGTTTGGAAACCCAAATCCTGCAGAAACGAAGAGCTGTAGTTAACCAACGGCTGTGACTGACAGGTCCAATCTCCAAGAGAGCCAATGACTGAGGCACTTCTCCTGATCTTATTGCTTGGGCAATACGATAAGCATAGGATTGATCTGTGCTGAGATCTTTGATGACTCCTTCAGACAACGCCGGAAGGTGAGGGCCAACTTCGACCTTTGGAAAGGTTGTATTTATTTCTAGTTGTGTTGTTTCATCCAGCATGATGCCAAGGGGACCTGACCACTTGTTGTTGCTCTTTGTAGGACCATCAAGTTCCTGGATGAGATGACGAAGAGGTAGCTCGCCTGTATGTAAATCACATACAATCCAAACAAGTCTTCTTCCTAGTTTTTTCTCTTAATGCGTCATTACACCCCTCTGCCATCCGGTGTTCACTGCAGTTGAATCTCCACTAACAGCCTGCAGTGAACTGCCAAGTCCTCTCTCCTGAACCCAACATAAAATATGATCAGCAATGACCTCTGCATGTTTCTTCCCTTCTACTTCAGTTTCGGGAGCAAAGTGAAACAAAAACCGACCACCAGGCTCAGAACAGACAGAGTAGTGTTCTTCTTTGATGAGGCCTGGAAACTTTCTGTTCACTCCCTCTACTTCTAGCAAAACTTTTGTGTCATCTATTCTTCCATCAAACAAAAGACAGGAGAGCCCTCCCTCGCTTAAATCTTTTTCATGCTGATCAGATATTTCCTTCATTATTTTTTCTTGTGCTCTTCTAATTTTATTATGATCTATCACCAAAGATACATCCTCTCTGCTGATGAGGCCTGCATCTATCCAAGCGGCAGTTGCAATTTCTGCAGCCTCACGAAGTCCAGCATGGTGGCTAATACTAGCTAAAGCAATGTTTGAAATATTTCTTGTGTTGTATTTCATTTTCTTTGGTAAAGGTTCAGATGGCTCTTTGGAACTATCATCTGATGTTGCTTCCTGTTCATCAGAAGAACTATCAAAGAAGTGATAAACATCTTGACACAGCTCTTCCTCTCTTTGGATGGCTTCTTCACTCTTCATTTTCTTCTTTTGTTCCCTCTCTCGGATTTGTTCTCTCTTCTTGGCATTAGCAATCTGCTTCTTTGTTTCTGAACAATCTATTGAACCCATTTGCATACTTCCTTGGCCTTCTGCCTTTGTCCTCTGTGCCTTTATAAATTCAAGCTCTAAAACAGGGATCTTCTTTTCACGAGGACAACCACAATCAATGTGGGAATTATTTTCTCTCTTACCTGAGTGAGAACAGTTGGATTCAGAACATAATTGTATGGAGCACTTGCAGGTCAAAATGTCAAACAGAGTATCAAGTGTGTGCAGAAATTCATTTTTCCTGGCCAAGTTTCCTTTACCAAGTGATGTTTCAACTGCTTTGTGCCATAATTTCGTTAGTTTTAGCTCAATAGTTCGACACTGATTAATCACAGGTGGTTTGAATAGTGCATTAGCTTTTGTCCATTGATGCAGAAGAGGGACTATCATGTCATTTATGAGTTCTTTATCTGTATAGTTCCTTCTGTCCTTTGCATTTTTTTCTCGAAGGAGTAACCCTAATCTTAGCATGTCTCTCACTGTTGGAAGTTCTGATACAGGAAGCTCCTTCCCTTTACCAACTAGCAGGCTCAAGTGGGTTGACAACTGACTTCTTGTCTTCAATTTGACATCTTCACACTATCTGACAAATAGAAAAATATTTCAATGTTTCATAATTCAATTGTTGTTTCAAAAAATATCAATTTGTTTATCAAAAATGCTGTAACAGAAATAACATAATAATTTCTCAGAACATAATGTTTTATACAATGATATAAGTAACTGCGACAATCAATATGCCCTACTTACAATAATTAAAATGTAGAATTCGTCTGGTAGAGTAGGTGCAAGTGCAATGAGAGCAAACCACCGTCTATGATATCTAGAAGGAGAGTGAGCCGGGCGCCTTATCCTCACGCTTGGTACAAGTCAAAACAAGAATTAAACTGTCCCACACGGAGAGCCTGTTCATGTTCATGTTCATGTTCTGACATGCATATTGTACACAAGCTATAGAACCATAAAATACTCCATAATCCATATGCTTACATGAGATTAGTTAATATCAAGTGAATAATTCTAATCAAGTCTCATTAATTTGTTGAAATACTGATATTTGAAACTTTAAGGTATAATTGATGTAGGTGAGGGTTATTTCAATTCATTTTTGTTTGCTAATCTCAAGTTTAGACATAAAGAGGCACAATATTTTGACTACCAAATTTGATTTTTAACATGTTGACAAAATTGACACACCCTAATACCCACGACAGGTACAGTGATCAGAGAATCTGAGGTCTGTGTTCAAATAGTGCACTGTGTGAGAGGAGGATCCCTCATTACAGTTTTTAAGTGAAGTTGATACACCCCCGCCATGATCATTCGGCTTTTGTTTCAAGGCGCGTCATGTACCCGCCTCAGATGCCCGTTGATATTAAAATCCCAGGCATTTAACCAAGCACTAGCAAACCAAGACCTGACCTTAGTGTATAAGTTAGGATTAATATATGTGTTTATAAGAAATGAGTGACAATATACCGTAAAGTGTTCAGGGGAGAACCATAAGAAACAAAAATGTAAATTGAGGATTGGAAACTGTAGGCCTATGTGACGAGAAGCGGCGGGAAGCCGGCCTTAGTCTTTCCCGTTCTGCCGTCAACACAGGTCAGTGTCCTAGCGGGCTATATCCCTCCCTACAATTAAGGTTGATAAATAACAGTGACTACAGTTTAAGGCTTTGCCGGATATATAAGTGTGATAGAGTTGTGTTAAGGGATGGGATAACCGCCCGTCAGGCATTATTGCTTAGTCTTTCCCGTTCTGCCGTCAACACAGGTGCCACGTGGTTGGGGTATCTTGCCGCCCGGCCGCCATTGTCTCCTGGAGCGCCACACCAGGTGGGGAATTACTCCCCACTATACCAGTCCACTATGAACCGGTGGATTCCCAGCGCACCACTCCACATGAATAGTCACAACTAAGGAGACCGTGAGAAACTGCGGTCGTCACTTGGAGCGACCTATAATACCAGGCGTAGAAATAGTGCTGGTATGTCTCTAGGTGAAGCCCTCGTCCTTACCCACCGAGGGCGGTGTGCGAACGAGGGGCCCGTTGTGTATACCCAAAAGTCACAAGGAGTCACATACTTGCAGGTATGGAGTGTAACAGGTGTAAGCTGGTGATGAAAGCATTATGTATGATGAATTGATTTAGCATAAGCCACACCAGTAAGCAGCCAGTCTTGATGCGCGGGATATTGTGGGTTAGCGAACGACTGAGATACGGCGTTCAATGCCAAGCTGTGCAATAAGTGGGTGGATGACCCGCCGTAATGTAGGAGTCTGGGGCCCAGTTGGGTAACCAAAATCGTTGTTCTTTCTGAGGGAAGGCCAATTCATGTATGTTTTTTTTTACCAGTGGCGAGTAAGAAATAAATCAATGAAGACATATGGTTTCACCTTTTCTTTACCTTATCGATCTGATCAATGGAAAACCTAACCCAATGCCTAGTCTGCTCTGCCCGCTACCTAACGAGCTACATGCTGTCCAGAGGGGTCTGTGGCAGCAATAAGACAAACCCCAAAGGATTCTACCAAATGTATCAAACTAAAACACGAGATAAGATTGGACCAATACAGTCAGATACCGGCGAGCTAACTGATAACGACGGAGAAATGAGCAATAATCTGAATAAATATTTTTCAACAGTTTTCACCACCGAAAATTAAAACATGATGTTATATATATGTATGTTTATATGCTGCCTTTATTGAATATATATATTATATATTATGTTACTTCTTACCAAAGTCAGAAAGTGTTTAGGCTTGTGTAAACACGAAATGAGTTAGGCACGTTGTAACCAAGAAGAGAATAAATGCCCAGCCAGACCGACCATGTGCTTGTCATTCTCCCATTAAATAATGCAAGATACTACACATGATAGTCGAGGCTCCGACTCTATTCATAGATAGTGAAGAAAACAAATTAAGCGAGATAGTAGTGACTAGTAACGATGTTAATAAGCAAACAGACAAACTGAAGCCCAATAAGTCACCTGGTCCCGATGAGATATTTGCCAGAGTATTAAAGGAATGTAAGGAAGAGCTTAATATGCCCTTAGCAAAGTTGTGTAAACATGTCCTTAAAAACAGGTGTAGTACCAGAATCCTGGAGCATAGCGAATGTAATACCGATTTTCAAGAATGGGGATAGATCACTATCCTCTAACTACCGCCCAATCAGTCTAACATCAATAGTAGACAAATTACTAGAATCAATCATTTCAAACTCTATTCGAAACCACCTGGAGAAGCACAAGTTGATCAATGATTCCCAACATGGCTTCACAAGCGGGCGTTCATGTCTAACTAATCTATTAACATTCTTTTCATCAGTTTTTGAATCGGTGGACGAGGGGCACAATTATGATGTGGTATATCTCGACTTTAGCAAAGCCTTCGACAGTCCCACCCATGAAAGACTAATTAGAAAGGTAGAAGCGGATGGCATCAAAGGTAATATCTTTAAATGGATTAGGGCGTGGTTACAGGACAGGAAACAGCGAGTGAGCATAAACGGCACTAAATCGCATTGGAGCAACGTCACTAGTGGAGTTCCCCAAGGCTCAGTACTTGGACCATTATTATTTATTATTTACATAAACGACATAGATATCGGCATAGACAGCAGCATAAGTAAATTTGCTGATGACACTAAAACAGGAAGTGTAATTAAATCTGACGAGGACTCTGCAAAACTACAGGAGGATCTAAACAAATTTTTCGAATGGTCGGAAAAATGGCAGATGAAATTCAATGAGAACAAATGTAAAGTCCTCAGTATAGGAGATGCAAACAGGGAAACCAGTTACCAGATGAACAATGATGCCATTGTGGAATCCGACTGCAAGAGAGATTTAGGAGTAATGATAAGTAGGAATCTTAAGCCAAGTAAACAATGTGTTTTTGCTCGTAACAAGGCTAATAAATTACTTGGGTTCATACAAAGGAGTGTTAGTTACAAGACTAGCGAGGTCATAAAATTATATCTAGCGCTTGTGAGACGTCACCTGGATTACGTAGTTCAGTTCTGGTCACCATATTACAGAATGGATATAGAATCCTTGGAAGGAATCCAGAGGAGAATGACAAGATTAATCCCTGGCATTAATCACCACACACTGCTTGCGGTCATGTCGAAAGTCTTCTATCCACGCTAGGACATTTCCCCGAATTCCGTACCCTTCCAGTTTGATTTTCAGCCTTTCGTGGGGTACACTGTCGAAAGCCTTAGCAAAATCTAAGTAAATATTGTCGACATTACCACCCAGTTCCAGAATATGGGTCCAAATATCCAATACCTTGAGCAATTGTGTTAAGCAGGAGCGCCCCGGCATAAAACCGTGTTGGCAATCCTTTACAAGGTTGTTTCGTAGTAGATGTTCCATCGCAGCATCTCTGATAATACTCTCAAGTACTTTACATATCATGCTGGCCAGGATCACAGGTATATAGTTGTTTGTGGAGTGACGATCGCCCTTCTTGATGATAGGACTCACATAAGCCACTTTCAATTCACTGGGGACCTTTTGTTCATCCAAGCATTACAAAACAGGATCTTCAAGGGCTCGTTGCACAACTCTCTTAACATTCTAGGATAGTAGGATGCACCATGTCAGAGCCGGGACTCTTATGGAAAATTAATATCTCGGTTATCCTCAATTTCCGGCGGAAATATCAAAGAAAAATGTCTTAAGAACTGTCTAAACATTACGAAATACATATTAATAACAGAGAAAGAAAGACCGGTGTAAAAAAAAAAAAAAAAAAAAAAAAAAAAAAAAAAAAAAAAAAAAAAAAAAAAAAAAAAAAAAAAAAAAAAAAAAAAAAAAAAAAAAAAAAAAAAAAAAAAAAAAACCCAAAGGCGTTTTGCCGCTATGCAAATTCGAAATTAAAAACACGAGTAGGAGTATCAAACCTGAGGATTGAAGATCAAAGTTACACATTCTGACCAGGATAAAGCCGAGGCATTGAACAGCTTCTTTTCCTGGGTGTTCACAAGAGAGGATGCGATTAACCTTCCTGCGTTTGAAGACAGACGGTTCGACACAGCACTGACCCACATTGTGTTCACAGAAGAGGGTATTAGAAATTAACTGTCAAAGCTAAAGGTCCATAAGAGTCCCACCCCTGACATGGTGCATCCTAGAATGCTAAGAGAGTTGTGCAACGAGCTTGAGGAGTCTTTGAAGATCCTGTTTTGTAAATGCCTGGATGAACAAAAGGTCCCCACTGAATGGAAAGTGGCTTATGCGAGTCCTATCTTCAAGAAGGGCGATCGTCACTCAACGAACAACTGTAGACCGGTGAGCCTGACCAGCATAATATGCAAAGTACTTGAGAGTATTATCAGAGATGCCGCAATGGAACATCTACTACGAAACAACATGGTAAAGGATTGCTAACACGATTTTATGCCGGGGCGCTCCTGCTTAACACAATTGCTCAAGGTATTGGATATTTGGACCCATATTCTGGAACTGGGTGGTAATATTGACAATATTTAACTAGATTTTGCCAAGGCTTTCGACAGTGTACCCCATGAAAGGCTGAAAATCAAACTGGAAGGGTACGGAATTCGGGGAAATGTCCTAGCGTGGATAGAAGACTTTCTACGTGACCACAAGCAGTGTGTGGTGATTAATGGCACGAAATCATCATCCGTACCTGTCACAAGCGGGGTACCACTGGGTAGTGCATTGGGCCCGCTGTTTGTTTGTTTGTTTCATAAATGACATGTTTGACGTTGTACACTCCTCCATACAAATGTTTGCCGATGACGCCAAGTTATTTCGGGAAATCAAGAACTAAGCGGACTGTGAAGAGCTGCAGAAGGATCTCTGTGGGCTCCAAGAATGGTCGAAGAAATGGCTGCCGAAATTCAATGTCACGAAATGTAAGAGGATGCACCTGGGGCGTACCAATGGTAAGGAGGCGTATCGTATGTCCCAACGAGATGAAGAAACTGCACTATTTGAGACAATGTGAGAAGGACCTAGGTGTACTGTATATGTTGACAATGAGCTGAAGTTCTCGGGCCATTGCGAGAAGAAGGTTAATCAGGCAAATAAATTATTGGGTCTTATAAGAAGGTCGTTCAGATATCTAGACGGTCCGTCCTTCGTAACGATCTTCAAGAGTGAAGTGCTTCACCCTCTGGAGTACTTTCACCCCGTCTGGTCCCCGAGATATGCTAGGGACTGTCAGTTGGTTGCAAATGTTCAAAGGAGGGCCACAAGACTGGTGCCTGCACTTCGTCACCTCAGCTACCCTGAGATATTGGAGTGCCTGAACTTGCCTAGCTTATACTACAGATGGGCAAGGGGTGACCTAATTGAGGTGTACATGCATCTCAAGGGGCATTACTCAGTTGAGTGTCATTACTTGGAGTTGGCGGACGCTTGCCCCACAAGGGGTCACAGCTCAAGATTGAAGAAGCCGCAACTCCAGAAAACTGTGAGGGCAAGCTTTTTCGGAGTGAGAGTTGTGAACTCTTGGAACAATCTACCAGAAAGTGTTGTGACGGCACCGAGTGAGAGCTCTTTCAAGACAAGATTTGACCAACACTGGAGCAGGTTCAGGTACATTCAGGAGCCGGTGCATGCTCAGTACTTGCCAACAGTGCGTAACAGAGACGTGACCGAGCGCCCAAGCGGCTGACGAGCCGATCATTTGGTGAAGAGGATAAAAGAAAGACAAGTAACAGACGTGACCGATCGCCCAAGCAGCTAACGAGCCGATCGGTGGTGAAGAGGATAAAAGTTACAAAAAAAAAAAGTTGAGGAAGCAACAGGTGCTAAATTAAACAGATAAAACGAGTATTATGGGATTGGGTGAGTGGAAGAAGAGAGATTTATAGCCTGTGCTGTGGATGAGATCAGCAGAATATTCCAAAGTTTTAGGTACTACATACGATGACATTTATGAACACTTAAGATGAATTGGAACAAAATCTTGGAAAATATCACCTTACTGTCAATTGTTTATCAATCAGAAAATTATCTTCGAACCAAGAAGCAATTATTGTTAACTCAAAAGTTTTGTCCCAAGGTATGGTACCTATCCCATACATACCCATTAAATAAAAAGTACTGTACTCACAAAAAATTAATCTTGTATTTTTAAAGTACATATGGAGTGGTTTGTACCAGCCAATTAAAAGACAAACTCTGTATTTACCTGTCAAACGAGGTAGTATTGGAGTAGTTAATGTGTTTTGTAAAGTGGCTGCTATATTATGTACAACTATCATAACAATTGCCTCAGACCAGACCAGGAAACGAGACAAATATGGTTTTACTTCGTAAGTTCATGACCGTTGCTTGAACTACCGAGTGTCGCTTATATTTATGTTATATTTTTATCATAAATTACACATAATAATAATAATAATAATAATAATAATAATAATAATAACAATAACAATAATAATAATAATAATAATAATAAAAAATAATTTTTGTCCATTAACCTCACTGTTTGGCACAACTGAACTATGTGGGTTACTGATTCTACACCGGAGAGCTGCCAACTGAACTGTTTTTGTTCACATCGTTTGTACTTCACTGAATATTTGGTGTCCACTTCCGGATTGCTTTCATTGCTAATTAATCCCTTCACTACGATGTCTTATCCATTTTATTCTGGCTACTGCCAGACGATTTTATTTAGCTGGGGAAGTTCCATCTCGCAGTCATGGGTTTAAACAAATCTTGCCGATTCTACCAGACATAATTATAAACATTCATAATTCATATGCCCATAAATGCCCTCTTTTTGCAAAGGAACAGCTTTTTAAGAACATGTATTCATCCCTCTCATCCTAATGAAACTTCAGTATTTTCATCTGGCTAGCGCTAGACGGTTACACTCCGCTGAGGAAATCCGTCACTACTGTTAAAGTGTTATCCTGCAGTGTGATCTCACCCTAAGTACCCCCCCCACACACACACACAGACAACCCCTACACTTCCCTCCGGTCTCCCTTCCGCTCAATAGCCAATGCTTCTAATTTACACTTCAGTGTTCTGGGTTCACACATCAGGGAGAGAGAGTTGGTAACGCTAATTACACGGTTCCCAAGATTGTGTACAATGGTATCACTATTGACCACAGACCTCTGGTGGTCTGAGTAAGAATGAAAAATCGTCCCGATTCAAATATCACATTTTAATAGACCAAAGTCCTAACAGTGGTTCTCAACCTTTTTCACTCCATTCCCCCCTTGAGGAATTTTCAACATCCACGTGGCCTCCATTTTTCTCCCAGAGCAGACAGACAAGTGATAAAGACTAAAGAATGATAAAGAAGGACAAAAATAGGACAAGAGTTAGTTTGGCGCGCGCGCACATACACACACACACACATAACACGCCCATGCACTCACACATAAAGCACACATTCAGTCATACACAAACATGCACACAGGTAAACATTCACACTCAAGCTAGCAAGCTGAAGTGTACTTCCTGTAAGCAAGAACACGCCTCCTTTGACAAGCACTGCCCAACTTGGAAGAATGAGAAGAATAGTGAGTCATACCAATTTAGCACTAAAAATGGTAGGATTATGTAAGTAAAGAATGACTATGAACAACAATGGCACCAATAAATAAGGAAATGATTAACAAAGGCAGTGTACAAATATTTCACCCACGTAAAGCAGCGACCACATGAATTATGAAACAAAATAAGTAACACCAATTACGGAGTATATTATGCTTGAGTCAAGCTCAAACACCATATATGGTTCAGAGACAATACACTCCACTGTTTTTGTGATGGTATCCCAGGCCAGACTGAGATCATTCGGTCCTATCACCACTTGCAAAGGGATGACACACGGACACGTACTGAACAAGTCAGTTCAGCAGCTCGGTCACACAGACAGGGACTGGACCTGTGATATCTTAAATAATCCGTAAAAAAAAAAATAGCACTAGAGTATCTGAATATTAAAATTATATTGTCGTTATGATTAAACAAAATGACAAAAAAAAAGAATGAAAATTCTCTTCTGCCAGGTCAAAATAAGTAATACAATTTTAGTTTAATTCAGATTCCCAACATTATTTGGAAACGTACAATTCGTAACGGCTCGCCGTGGCTCCCCTAAATTCTTGCCGTGGCTCCCTTGGGGGCCATAGCCCCCAGGTTGAGAACCACTGCCCTAACAGGTCCTAACTTAACCTAACTAACTGAACCTAGCCTGAAATTAACCTAACCTGCCCTGACCTAACATAACCTAACCACCAGGATTCGAACCCAGTTCAACTTAGCCTCACTTGAAATAGGTTAACTTAGTTAGATTAGATTCAGTTTCGTAAAAATAGCTAAGGTTAAGTTAGATAACGTAAGGTTATGATAGGTTAAGCCAAGTTAGGTTAGCTTTGCTTAGAAAAGACAAGGTAAATTAAGGTTAGGTTAAGTTTGACTGGGGGCTATTGAGTACCGGGGGCCTATTTGACCCACAACTTTCATGCGTAGAGATGACAGCCAGGTGACAGATGTCTGGTTCACACGACCCTTCTTATCACGCCCAGCCTACTGGCCACTCTTCAGGTCCTAGTGCGTCACAGTGCCGCCGGTGAGTGCGTCATAGTGCCGCCGGTGAGTGCGTCACAGTGCCGCCGGTGAGTGCGTCACAGTGCCGCCATCTGAAATTTGACACTCAAGCTTATTTCACCTAAAGATTACCTACCCGAACATAACCTAACCCAACCACCCAAATACTAACCTAAACCTAACCTAACATAATGAGCGAAATACTCCTCTAGAAGATACATTAAGAATTTATAGTAGTGGAATTACAAAGGAGAAAAAGAGTAGCGTTGACTCGAGGGTGTAAAGATAATATTGTATATATTAATTAACACAAGCTCAGCACAAGTGTAGTATATAAAACACCAATGTGTGTTACATAGCTTTATTATACTAGTTCAATGGCGGGGTTGAGAGAGACTTGTACACGATATATTGTACTACAGGATCACCGCACTACTACCATCTACACAACCAGTACTTAGGTTGACGCGATGAGTAGAGGACACAGTCAATGGACTGGGCTGAGGGTTCGTTGCACTTATAGTCCGTCCTGGTGGGGGGGGAGGGGGGGGATTATGGGTTTATAACAACCAATGATAAAAAAGTTTGAGCTCTGGGAGTGAAGGAACTGGCTTTAGAAAGGAAGGAATGGCTAGTCTTATGAGTCATCGACGCTGGGTTGTGGTGGGGCGGCGCCACATTGTCGCCGTCATTGTTGACGTCAGACAACAGTTAATGAACAAACAAAAAACAGCTTCATGCAATACGGGACACTAAGTTTGAATAAGAATGACCATTTTAAGACGTCCTGGTCACTGTATTTTAACTTTAAGACCGTTCAATATGGACATCCCTGTTGAGGCGATTTAACAATTACTGGCCAAACATAATTCTAGTTTCATTCAATAGCTGGCATGTAAGTTCAATTATAACCATTATTTTAAGACGTTTTGGTCGCTGTACTTAAGCATTCAGATATCCAAAGGGATCCTTGATCTTAAGTCCTCCCTCCTCGTTATAACGCGTACATGACGGGAACGACTGTCTCCCAGTTGCTGAATCAATATCAAATAGTCGCCTAGCTGCTTGGGTGGCGTGAGGAGCGGTGCCTCAAGATTCGTTAACTACTGAAGAAAGAAGGAATACCGAGAACAACAGAATAAAGCGAGTTCTTGTATAAAGCTTGTTTTATCAGATCTGGAACAAATGTATTTAGATTTTGTAAAGCTTAAAATATATTGAAGTATTAGTCGGGTTGCACTGCTTAAACAGACGTTACAGTTTGTGTAGCTTTATTTTTTTGTCATTTAATGTTAATTTATTTTTAACCTGAAACAACGAAACCAAAAAAAGCTCTCGAGTTCATTGAGCTTACTAGCCATAAATAGGTGATATATATAGAGTGTATGTAAGTATACTGAGACTTACATCATAACTGAAATATAAGTACCATTGGCTAATCACGACAGAATTTAATACCTAAATATTCCAATATTCTCTTGAGCTACAAAACTTTGAAAAACTAAAGCCAGGCTTAAAGCCAGTTCTTGAGAAATGTGGTTTTACAGTAAGACGATCTAATAATTTTTTCCAGAGTTCCTGTTGACCTTCGTTTCTTTAGAGCAAACTATTAATGCAGATGCCAAAAACAAACTTACAGGTCTCATGCTTCTCTACAAATGACAGTGCGACACCAAAATGAATTAAGGGAAACAATTGGTACAAGAACTGACAAGGCCACAACACATCAAGAAAGACAGTGAGGACATTGCTCATTGAAAGCATGCTTTAAGAATTCAATGAATCCTTTCACTGATGATGGAGGCAAACTAAGAAATATAAAACCTGTCCTAGAATCCCGAATTAATGGATCGGAAAAAAACAAAAACAATCAGAATGTGTAGGTGATCCTAACCGCTTTGAAGAACCATTAAAAAAGTAAAAATCAGGAATTATGCATCAAATCCCATTGAGAAATGCTCATAAAGACTGTGTATTAACCTCTGTCTAACAGACGGTAATACTTAATTAAATGTGGGTTACAAACATTAGGTTTATAATTACATCACCCACGGTAACTTTCCTATAAGCCGGGAGAAGTCAAGTGGACATGTGACAGTGTATACCCACTGTGCCCTCACACCTTGACCCCAGTCAACAATTAAGTAGCCGGCTACTTCTAGGTCACCTCTAATTATTGCTGCCACAGGTAACCGGAAACTGCAACAACTGCATCGCAAGTAGCTGTACTAAAAGGAAGTCCGGATTTATTTGGACGCTTGTTCTAAGTTAGTGTTGAAAATAATATAGATCTGGAGATAGTATTCTCTTTTCCACTTACACGTTGCCCTCTATCAATCTGTCATTTGGATGGTTCTCTGCCAAAAACTGACAAATCCAAGTTATTTAGAATGAGTGAGTCTACTACCGCCTCCAATAAACCACCATTATTATGTAGACGTCAGTATAATCGATGTTTCTTCATACACTACCACCGAAACTTCTCTTCACATATCGTGGTGTTGCAAGAAGCATCCTCATGAAGGCTTATGCTACTCGTCAAAACCGGACTGATCTGCTCTTTGATTCTTATAAAATCACAAATTTGAAAACATTTGAAAAAAAAGAAAGGCAATTTTACTGAAACAACTTTGACTTTTGGCCCACTACAAGAGACCTTCCGATTTCTCTAAACCCCTAAGTCTACTAATTTCAAGAGAGGGTTGATATAATTCCTTGAAAGTGAGAGGACTGGTGATGAATATGCTGATATACTGCAACATCACACTTGGTATGTTAATTATGAAGACATGTTAAATTCAGTGTCGGCAACAACACAGTGACTCGAGAAGAAGTTCAAGAGCTACATGCACCAAACCACGACGAAGCAGAAACTAAGGTTGTACTTAACTTGGGCCACATAAATCAGAATCTTCCAGGAAGTAATGTAGTGGTTCGTGCTTCTGATATTTTAGTTATCTTGTTACCACAGTATCCGAGTGCAACATATGGGTGGATGCAGGTAGTGCAGCTAATAACAGTTGGCGTTACGTTGATGTATCGGCTCTTGGAAAATGTGCAGACCTTAAGGACAAGATCAGGAGCATCCCCGGATTTCATACATTAACAGGTTGCGAGTGCACCTCTGCTTTCTCTAGAAAAGTTAAAAGTCCGACCCTTCCGACTGATGAACAAAAGCCCACCATTTCTGAATGCATTTCCTGAATTTGGTGAATCGTCTATTATTTCTCAAGAGACTTTTTCAGTCACTGAGGAATACATAGTAACACTGTATGGATGCAAAGGGCCAAAATATCAACGAAGCAATATAATTTTTTTTTTTGCTCCAAATACAAGCCAAAACCTAGCAAATCTCCTCTCCGGGTAACTAGAGGAGTGGACGCTTCAACTCTACCTCCTTGCCAAAGAGTACTTCACCAGAAGATTAAAAGGGCCAACCTAGTCACCCTACTTTGGAAGAACGCCAATCTTAGGGACCCAATCGATAATCACAATCCAACAAATCATGGATGGATGCCTGAAAAAGTAGAGTACTGTCCACTGTGGTATGATGGTCATCAAGTACCACATGAGCTTGAACTTGTGCCATCTTAGTAGTATATTGATTTTTAATTTGATATCGAAATAGTCTTTTCAGATGATTATTGTTTCATCTGTCAGAGAAACACAAGATGCCGTAGAACCATAGGTTTCGACATGAAAGAACCGAACATCTCACACAATCCCTAATCATGACAAAGTTCCAAACTTTACTAATTACACAAATCTTCGATAAACTACACTTACTAAATGACTTTTACATAAATACACTGACAATTACAACATATTTAAAACACCAATAAATACCTCAAACATTAAACTAATATAACAACATAACACAATTTTACATTAACTACAACAGTAATGCAAATAAGAACATAAAAATGGAGGAAACTGCAGCAGGTCTATTGGCCCATACTGGGCAGTCCCATTTACACCCAACCCCTATCACTCGTATATCCATCCAACCTATGTTTGAAGCTATCAAGCGTATTCGAGTTAATAATGATGTTTGGTAACTTCTTCCACTCGTCCACTCCTCTATTTCCAAACAAATGTTTACCTATTTCGCGCCTAAATCTAAATTTATCTAATTTAAAACTAATGTTACGAGTTCGCTCCTCGTTGGATAGTCTTAGTACCTTTGAATCGGCTGCTTGTGCAATTAACCAGGCCGTTCACATATATTTATTATTTCGGTTTAAGTAACGAAACCCAAACGGTAGTTCCTTGTTTTATTATAAAAGGGTTGTATATATAATTCCTGAGTGTAGATCGACCGTAAGTTCCACTGTTTAGGAGTGAATGAGAAAGGGATGGCGTTTATGTATTATAAACGTTAGGTCACGTCCTTACGATATTACTTTCTGTGAGCGACTCATGAGTAGTGACCCATCGAGGGAGAACGGTATGGGTACGTCGTCCCCCTCGAGGGAAGACGGAGCCATCCACTGAGGCTCTCAAATAACGTCTTCCTCTAGTCAAGGATATCAAACTACTGCTCGCTTCAGGTGGCCAGAGAGCCGGCTACTTATGCCTTTACTCAGCATAGTATGACGCAGCTTCCCGTGGGCACACCTTATCACGTGCATTGAACATGTCACCTCATAGCCAGTGGAAAGTCACAGGGTGGTGAATCTGAATATAATATCAGATGTATTGACCCATTTACATAATATGTTCTGTTGAGGAGACAGGAGCCCATTACATCGCTCGGTCACCTACCAGCCGAGCTCCATGAGGCCTAAATAACTCTCAGAGTACAGTACATCCTAGACAACCCTAACCATGTTATAAATAGATATGTAGACACTAAGCTGGGGATTCTACTACTGTAGGAGGACCTAGACTTTGATGCCGTCACCGAATTAATATTCACGAACAATGTTAGGATTTGGATGATCTTTGTCCTGTAACCAACAGACAAAGAACATGTTATAGAATTAACAATATAGAGGAATTGCTGAGCTTGGTAGAATTTAGTAGTGCGATAAAATGCTTAGTTATTTTTCAAATCAACCAAAATGTGTCATTGACATCATTAAAATTTATATTTAAAACTTAGTATATATTAACATTAATGTACTTACATAACAATGACATTAACCTATTGATGTCCTAATAAATATGATGACATATCTTGGTATCATGAAATGTATTGCATATACTTTATGTATACCGAGATACTACCTATATCTTGTAGGCTTGATTGAAGAATCGCTAAATTTCTTGATAATGTGAAATTTTGCCACAATCCCGTAGACTTGTGTGTGTGTCTCTCACAATGAGCACAGCTGATTCAAGGTCCGGTGACTGGGTTCTAAAATCCCTGATTACCAACAAACCACCGCTAATGGTCACCAGGTCATCTATCTTCATACACTCAGAATGCAGGGCATAGACAGATGTGTCATCATCACTAAGATGCGTTCAGATTTTCAGTAAGCTTCCAGGGTTCGAATTTCACCATATGAAAAATTACACCCAATTTGGAAGCAAAGGGATCGACTGAGTTTGATAGAGTCGTCCTGGCTCGCTTCTCCACCTCTGCGTCCTCTTTAGACACAGTGAACAAAATCGTTGCATCAATTTCCATACTCCACCGAGGATTCTGTTCGTTGGTGAAGATTCCTCGATTTCACCAAGTGGTGGTCTCAGCCTAAACAAAATTGGTCTATCTTACCAAAACTATTTGGCACCATATATAAATCCCTTTTTCCGTTGAGAGTCCGTGTGGATTCCGGGGTCAAGAAGAATTATCTGGTACCGGGGATCCGCCTATCTTAATAAGGATTAGGTGGGACAACACTCCGATCGCTTGATTGACAAAGGAGTTCAATCTGACTCCGGCGTTGTAGGAAACACCTTTAAACGTAATAGTATTGTGCGTGGATGGACGATATCATGTTCGTTTTAAGGGTTGGGAGACCAAGTAACCCGTCAACTGGCAAATACTGCTGAACTATATAAGTCCGTAGAAGCGTGAAGGCTACCACGTCTTGAAAGAATCAAAGGTGCTAACGTCACCATTCCTTTGATGCTCAGCTAGTGCCTGGAAACTCCGAGCTCAGCGTTACACGAGGTCATCCTGCTTAAAGTCTCCGGTGAGGGAATTTACGTTGCAACTCGTCCTTGATGTCAAGGCCAATACATTGGCGCAAGCACCTGTGTCTATATCAAGAGCCAATCTGGTATTATCCTTTCCTCACCAGCACCTGACAACACTTCCACTTGCTACTTGCCGCTACTAACGAGCCACTATAAATTAACTGTGAGAAGAGGCAAATTCTCTAGCTATCTCTCTTGGTGGCAGTAAATGTAACAACAATATCTTATATACTGCATAATTTACGTTTGTATATATATATATATATATATATATATATATATATATATATATATATATTATTCTAAACAGAATACTTACTAGTAACTGGAGAACATAATTTCTCTACCTTTACTGTTGTGTATATGGTTTATATATATTTATATATATATATATATATATATATATATATATGCTGATAAACCACAAGGAAAGAAGAAAAACACGAAGTTCCAGCGCTTTTGTATCTACATCTGGTGAGTACAGACCAGAGAGAAATACAAATCAAGGTGTATATATACAGAGGAGGGTGAGGTCCACAATGGTCAGGTATTAGGTAATGACCCTACTAATCTTTAAATAGCACACAACGGTTGGTGGTCAGGTCAGATGGTCAGGTGACCCGGCCTTCTCACCTGGTCACAAATCTTCTTAATTACAAAATTGTCCAGCTTGTACATGCCGTTACTCAAATTCATGTTGAATGCTTCGGTATGTTTAATAAGACTAGATTCTGTGATGTTCCTACTATCAATTGAATTACATGGTAATACTGAGGAGGCATTATCCCAGTCAATGCAATGCTTGTTATCCCTCAAATGAACAAACAGAGCATTGGATTCCTGGCCTGTCCTAACACTGTATTTGTGTTGTTTAATTCTAGTTGCAAGATCTTTACCTGTCTGCCCAAGTAAAACATATTACATTCCTTGCAAGGAACTTTATAAATGCAACCAATTGTGTTGTTGGGGAGTTCTTGATTAACATTTGTTTAACAGTGCATGAGTTTTAAATGCCACATTGACGTTCCAGGTTTTAGGTGAAGGAATGTGAGAAATTTTTGTGAAATGGTAATATTAAGATATTCTTATGGTCATGGGTGGGCTTGGGATCAGTTCTATAAAAAGTTTTCTTAGTAATGTTTAGGCATTTGTCTATGAAAGATCTAGGGTATTTAAGGTTTGAGCCAATATTATATATATATTTGTATATATATAATTTGTATATATTTGTATATATATAATTTGTATATATTTGTATATATATAAGTCTGGTTTAGATATGTTGATGATGTATTATGTCTCTGGCCATGTAATGAGGACCTAAAAGTTTCCTGCCACAACTTAACAACTTAGCCCCCTCGATCAAATTCACTGTGGAATTAGAGCATGACTGTAAATTGCCATTCCTAGAATGTCTGATACACAGAATAGGTAACACTTTTAAGTTCAGTATTTATAGAAAACCAACTAATGTGTGTTCATACATTCATTATTATTCAGCCCACCATAATAAAGTCAAACAGTCAGTATTTTCAACAATGTTTTTACGTGCCTAAATCTTTCCCGCAGTCGGATTTCTCAATAACATCGTTGTTCATCTGGTATCTGGTTTCCCTGTTTGCATCTACTTACACCGATGCTTACTTTTTGTCTGACCAGATGTCATCTTATATTTTTCAGACCATTCGAAATTTTTTTAGATCTTCCTGTAGTTTTGAGTCATCAGATTTGATGCACCCTATTTTAGTGTCATCAGCAAATTTACTTCTGTTGCAGTCTACGCTGATATCTATGTCGTTTGTGCATACAATAAATAATAATGGTCCAAGTACCGAGCCTTGGGGAACTCTAGTGACGTTGTTCCAATCGGATTTAGTGCCTCAAATGCTCACTTGCTGTTTCCTGTCCTGTAACCACGCCCTAATCCATTTTAGAATATCTCCTTTAATGCCATGAACCTCCACTTTTTTACTAGTCTTTCGAGGGGACTCTGTCGAAGGCTTTGCTAAAGTCAGGATATACCACATCATAATTGTGCCCCTCGTCCACTGATTCGAACAGATGAGAAGAATGTTAATAGATTAATTAGACACGAACGCCCGCTTGAGAAGCCATGTTGGGAATCATTGATCAACTTGTGCTTCTCCAGGTGATTTAGAATAGTTTGAAAAGATGGCTTCCAGTAATTTGCCTACAATTGATGTTAGACTAATTGGACGGTTGTTAGAGGTTAGTGATCCATCTCCCTTCTTGAAAATCGGTATTACATTCGCTATCCTCCAGGATTCTGGTACTACACCTGTTTTTAATGACATGTTGAACAACTTTGCTAAGGGCATACTAAGCTCTTCCTTACATTCCTTTAATACTCTGGCAAATATCTCATCGGGACCTGGTGACTTATTAGGCTTAGTTTGTCTATTTGCTTATTAACATCGTTACTAGTCACTACCAACTCGCTTAATTTGTTTTTTTCACTATCTCTGTATAGAGTCGGTGCCTCGGGTATCATGTTTAAATTTTCGGTGGTGAAAACTTGAAAAATATTTATTCAGATTATTACTCTTTCTCTGTCGTTATCAGTTCGCTCGCCTTTGGGGTTTGACTTCGCCTCCCTTGCTACCTTCAGTTCATTATTTCTCTTTACTTTTCTTATCTCGGTCTTAACCATACTGGCCAATACCTTATAATGATCTCAGAGGTAAACATCACCACGATTTATTCTCCTACCTATAGCCTTCCTTTGTCCAATAATATTCTTTATATAATTATATTTATTTATCCATTTAGGGTCATTGTTGTTTATCTGAGTTTTCTGGATATTATGTTCTGCCTTTGTACATTAAGTAACTCATTATTTAAATTGTTGTGGGAACTCGTCAACCTCAGATCTCGTGATCAGGTCATCCTCAACCGCCAGGTCTCCAGGTAAGGAGTGGTCGCCCTCTGTGGGTACAATGTACCCCTTCTCTCGGCTGCCTCTTCAAACTATCAAAGTTTGCCCTTTTGAAATCTGGGACTTTTGTGGAATTTTCTTTGAGGCTGCCCTGAAATTCTAATTGGAATCTTATTTCTTTGTGATCACTGTTAGCAAGTTCGTTCCCTACCTCGACATTACTAAAGAGGTTTTCTCTGGTTGACAGAGCTAAATCGAGTATATTATTACCCCGGGTGGGTTCGGTTATATGTTGGCATAGGAAACAGCCCTGGATTGTTTAAAAAAAATCCTCTGATTCTGAGTTACCCATAACGTCAATCCAATCTATTTGGCTAAAGTTAGTCGCCTACTATACAGACTTTGCTATGTATGGAAGCCCTGCGCATTTCATCCCAAATAAGTCGCTCATTGACTATCAAGATTGGGAGGTCTATATATTACTCCTGTGATTAATTTCTCCCTACCATCGATTAATTCTATCCAAATTGTTTCGGTATTCCGCTCAGTTTTTATTTCCTTATTTATTTCACTCTTCAGATTATCCCTGACAGATTGCTACTCTGCCTCCTTTCCTAATCTGCCTATCGGTATGGAATAATTTGTAACCTGCAATTTGGTATTCGACAGGTAACTCACGTGAGTCTAGGTTTATCCATGTTTCGGTGAATGCTATTATATCGATTTTTTCGGTACATATAAACGCCCTGATTTCATCCATTTTGTTTCTCATACTTCTACTGTTTGCGTAGTAGACATTTAAGTTAGTCGTGTTGCGAGTCCTCTCTTTGTCACGTTTAGGTTTTAACTCCCTGCCTAATTTAGTTTCGTCATCATTCCAATCACTATTTCCCTGTAACCTTTCACTTTGTTTAACCGCTCCCACTGCAGTCTCCTCCACCCCCGTGCTCATACGTTCTCCTAGCAGTTTAAAGACTTCGACATCTTTTGAACTGCCCTCTCGAGAGAGCCAGCCAGGGATGCCACCCCATCCCTAGACAGAAGCACCCCATCCCTAGCATTAATGTCCCTTCTGCCGTTAAAGTTGTCCCAGTTGTCAATGAATGGGACTGATATTGACTTGCAATACCTGTCAAGACGGCCGTTGACAACCATACATTGCCAACTCTCCTTCTAGGCAGGAGACCACATATGATAGGGATCCCTCCCTTCGACCTAATACGTTCTATAGCTGTCTTGTACTGTACACAGTGACCTGACTGCTTCCCAAATTATCACAGTCTCTTTAATACAAAAATGAAGATTCAGCTAAAGTATTAGTGAAACAACTAGTATGGCCATGTGGCATTAACAAAAACTGAAGACTGAAAAGTATCGACAATGAGAACTCACCACGTAACAATTATAGCAATAACATCAAGAATAAAGTAAATTAATAATTGTAACGAAATTATAATTAGCACTTACAATGTTGCCTCTACAGTATCGTGTTGACTGATGAAATAAATCCAAAGTGCAAAATCCGCCAGAAATCCTGCCCAATGTGTACCATCCTACCACCAACTGGGAGAGTGAACCTACCTGGCTACTGTCAAGTGAAAACTGGACCCACACCCATCCAGTCATTCCAAGTGGCGAGAACCCAGAAACAGAACAGACAAAGGAAAGCGCAGTATGCATATAGAATGAAAAATAAATTAACATTAAACAGTTTTCTAATGATACACACAAATTATACAACAAATACATAAATCACTACCTTTAATTATATTGTGAAATTTCCATGAATATACATAAATCAAACTATACGAAATACAGGAGAGACAATTTCCCAATACACTCCCCACCAGCAGTCAAAAGACAGGTTGACCAATTTGTTCTTCTACAGGTAAAATCACTACCAAGCGATGCACAGAACGCTTCACTAATGAGTCACCCTGACCTCTGTATGCAATACCTGGCATTTGAATTTTGTAACACACTACAACATCACTTGACTTCGCCATCGTGACCAGGGTCTGCGGTCACTACCTGAGCCATTTTCCAATTTCCCCTGATGGCGTTACTATCCTCAACCAGTACCACATCCCCATACGCACGTTCCAACGGTCACAATGCCATTTTTGCCTGACCAGTAAGGTGGGAAAATAATCCCGCTGCCACATCTTCCAGAAAGATGAATATTTTTTAATAAACTCTAAAATATAGAATACTGTCTCCTATTGCTATAACAACAGCTCTTTACACCAATTTGATTAGAGACTCACTTAAGCCATTTTCCTCTGATGGATATGAATTTTCTGAGTATCATTAGGAAATTCTCAGCATCGTAACCTTCCGTGAGATCCAGATACACCGCTCTAGTAGTCAGACAATTAAATATAACACCAAATACTTTAAATTTTGTCCTACGCTTTACCGTATTTTTCACAAGAAAAGGACCAATCAAATCCAAAGCAGTGTTGTACAATGGGGGAGCAGGGTGAAGTCTGATGTGGCACTTGCCCCATAGATGGGCCTTTTATTTTTATTTTTCAATTTTCTACACTTTACACATTTTTCAGTCACCGATTTAATCCTACGTGCTCCGGGTTTCCAGAATTTGGATTGTAAACAAACTTCAACCCCTGCATAATCAATACAATGAATGTGCCGAATATAAATTCTAGTGAGCTGATGATTGGTGGGTAGAACAAACTTGTCTTGGCTCCAATTACCTTTTAGCCATTTAGTAATTCTTAGACCTACTCCAATAATACCATTTTCATCAATATCTGGTCCCAGTCGTTTATACCTAACATTTGCACTTGCTTGGTCAATGCATTCTCTTCTTTCTTTAATAATTCAGCACAAGGTTCATGAAATATATACTTTTGATAGATTTACCTTTGGCAACTGATAAAACTAGTGAAAGTTCTCAATAATCTAGTGTAACTCCTGAATCTGTGCACCTATATCACATCCATATATGCTTTACCCGATACATTTACAGCACACTGTAAGGAGACATTGATTATATCAGGAAGTTCCTTTTCACATGATGTGCTGATCGGCCACAATTCTAAAGGCTGTGTTAGGCACTCTGGACCTTTTTTTTTTCCACACTGAATCGTGATCTAGTTGACAAGGGGAACAAGCTCTAGTTGTCAAGTCTGCAGGATTAGTTAGTGGGTACGCACCACTATTCATTAGGGTCCGTCTTTGTCTGAATCTCTTATTTTCGTCGCTACAAAACTCCCAAATCCATAAGATCCCTTCTGTATCTGAGCTCTTACTATTGAAGAATCTACAACCTGTAACACAGAAGCAAATTTCCAATCCATTTCAACCTCAATCATCCGTCTTGATCTGCAAGCAAGAAAAGCATCACAAAGTTCTAATGTGGATATTATCAGTTGTTTAGTGAGGGCGATCCTGTTCTTTGCTGCTAAGAGCCTGCTGCAAAATCGCCCCTCATTCAACTCCCACCTAATGTAAGCATATGCACCTTAAGCTTGAAGGCTTGCATCTGAGATTATCAACATTGGCATTCCCACCGCATTCTCTGGTTGCAAAAATCTTCTGAACTTCAGTAGTTCTAAAGTATACATAACCTTAAACAATGCCCCCCCATCTCCGATACATCCAATCAGGCATAGGATCATCACAACCTATACTTCGCTCCTTATCGTCCTCAACTATTTTGACTGGAGATATTAGTTCACGCATCGGAAATTTGCCCTGCACAGTGAATGGCACTGTAGTGGACGTCTCCCCTGCAACTGCGTAGCCGCATTCCAATGCCACAGTATCCTAGCAACCAGCCACCTGCTTCGTCTTCCCTAGCAACCAAACGAGCGGCCCAGGGGGTGTCACTAGATGCTGCCAGTGCATCCTTGTGCAACAGCCACAAGCCTTCTCAGTAACGAGCCAAGCAGCCTGCTATTCTCGCTGCATTCTCAAGTGGCTGTGCAGGCAAGTTTGTCTTCCATTAGAGGCTCATTCACTCTCATGCCCTTGAACACGCACACCTCTAAGTGCTCTTCGGGTTGTCCAGCTCTCTATTCAACCTGATACAAAGCAACAGCAAGTGTAAACATCTTCTCTAACGAAGCTCCTGCACATCTACCTCCTTCAACACGCTACTCACCGAACGTCTCTACTGAGCAGCTCCTCACCACACGGCATCTCCAGCACCAGACTGTCTACCATATAACTTATATTATATAAGAAAACCACCTTAGAGTTTCCATCCATCCTGAGTGCTAGACAACATAATATCACGAAACCCTACAGCACCAGTAAGCCCAGAGGATCATATATAGAGGCTGTTTGACTCCGTACCATTCGTTTAGCGAGTTGGATAGGGAAAGCATATTCAAAAGTTGATAACTCTTAAAGTAGGTCCAGTAGGAACTTTCTTGTATTTATGGGAAAAATTTATGCGGACTGTAAAATAGAACTGATCCTCCCTTGGTTCCCAGCACAATCCCAAAACTTTCTTCTTCGTATCCAAGATGTTAACTTGCTCATTGACGTCCGTATATTTCCCAGAAATTATCCAGTGTTTTATCCTAAACCCTCCCATGTTAAGTGCACTCTCAGTCTCCTGAATCAGATTTTTTGCGTCTGTTACGCTTTTAACAGACTGTATGATATCAACAACATAGGAGTTTCTAATAATTATTTTAGCAGCTTTCCATTCAGACTGTGCCTCTGCAGTACGACGTAACGCAAACATTGAAATTGTCCCACTCTGTCGGTCTCCAAAAGTCACTGTTGTTAGGACGTAATGATCAGGGGTTTTATTCACATTCATGTCGCGCCAGACAAATCTATGTGTTTGCTGGTCAAGTTCAGAAATTCGATTACTGTTGTACATTTTAGCAATATCCCGACAATGGCTACCGGTTGCTGGCGGAATCCGAGTAATATCCCAAACATGTTATTTAATATATCTGGACCATTTGCCTAATATTCATTCAGCACGTGACCCATAAATGTTGAGTTGAAAACAATTCTCAGAGGTGTACTGACGAATTCTGGTCTTTAGCACCTCATGGTGGGGAATATAATGAATAGGCCCTTAATAGTCGTACACTTCCCTTGGTTCAAGTTTCCTACACATTCCTGTTAACCTTATTTGTCATCTGGTCTTGATAGGCCTCAACTTTACGAATCTCCTCTCCAGTGATTTCAGTCGAGTGATGGCAACAGAGAAGTTATTGGGAAGCTCATTGGGGCCTCCATCGTCCATTTTCTAGATCATGTTTGTTTTAAAAATTTATTAATCAAAGCTAATTCTCTTTCTTCCTTAAGACTGTAGTTGTTAGTACCGATCGGGCACTTGCCACTTTTACAATTACCGCATTTGGGTGTACAATGCGTCCCTAGACTTTCTAATGCAAAGTAGTCATCAAATTGTTTCGTCAGTCAGGCCATAGTTCCCATTATTATGTCATTGACATTAGATACACATGCCAGATGATGAATACTTACTTCTATATACTGCTCCGTTCTTTCACTCGTATTATTCAACAGTGGCTGAGAACCACACGTAAACAACATCCAAACGGATCCTTCATCAACTGTAGATTTCCCAGTTTTAATTACCTTAGGCAGTCCGATCCAATTAAGATATCTACTCTACCATATGGCCTCTCAATGTCCTCTTTTTTAACTTCCAATAAGTTAGTAACCTGACTAGTTCTGACTTCTGAGATGACTGAAGTTATCTCATCTATACCACAAGCTCTAACCTTCCATATATCACCATGAACATCAAAGGAATTCTATATTTTTACTTTGAAATTCCTCCGTCCGATTTCCAACCTTCGTTACTGTTAAGTTTACATCAGATCCATTAAACCCAAGTCTCCTAGCCATTCTGTGCGTAATCATAGTCATGTTTGAGCCGGTGTCCCACAGCGTGGTAATGACTTTATCTTTACATTTAACATTACTTATCATGAGCATAACTCCATCGTTTGATAGATAGTTGTTTTTTGTTTTTGTTAAGGGGATTTGGCCCACCTGGGCACAGGTAACTGACCCGCATCGGGGCCTGGTGGGCGAAAATTTAATAATAATAGTAATTCATAATAAATAAAATTTATAATAAAAAGTACAATAAAATAACACTAATAATGATAAGAAAAACTAATAATCAATAGTGAGAAACGCTATATGTACAGTATGTTGTCTTGTCAATAGTAAGAGAAACAATTGAGATCCTGCAATTGTGTGTAAATGAGGCAGAAAGACAGATCAGCAACCTGGGACTTGGTCACAATATTCGTGATGCCATATGGCAGCAGGGTCTACCATTAGACAACACATTATGCTTCCAATATCTTCCCAGGCGGTAGTACCTCCCTGTTTGATAGCTGCCTACTACCTACTGTTTGACAAGCATTATCAGGCATACTGTTATACACAAATAAATCGTGTAAAATACGATAATGTAACCTCCCACAAGCTCCCGTATGGTCGCCAACATCACACCACCTTTTGTTCCGACAGTCCTTACTCGTATGACCCATCTGTAAACAATTAATACACACCCCATTTTTACGAATAATTTCAAACTTGGTTTTAGTGTCTAAATTTTTTAAACCAGTACAATCATCAATGTTATGTGTATCCGAGTCATGGTACCAACACGTTTTTAGCTTGTTCACTTAGTCTAGGCCGGACCCCATGATTGGACGGGTTTGTCGAGTTTCCAGCCAAACTAGATATTAATCGAGTCGGTCATCATGCAATCACAAAGTTGCTTTTGGTGATTTTTCCGACTTTTCCTGCATTTTCTTTTTCATCACGGCAACTAAATCATTAGATTCTTGTTCCTCACTTCACACAGTTGTGCATTACCATTTTTGAACTAGATTGAGATCTTAAATCAGCGTCCATGTATTTTATTACGCTTTTCTCACGTAACAGAAATTGCATCAGTTCCTAAAACAGTCTGCAATTATCTACCGCCTTTTTTACCAACATGGTCCACTCCCGCCTTTGTGTGGCGGGAAGGAACTTTTCCGCTCGTCATCATCGTAGTGTTCATTTCAGATGAAAGTCCTATTTTAAACAAGTCTAACCAACAGCGTTCTACAATATTCACATTATCAACAAATTTCTTTGGATTTCCTTCAGGTTTAAGAGCCTTAATTTCACGTATTACTTCATCCACAATTTTAACCTGATTTCCAAATTTATCATCCAAACGTTTAAACATCTTACTGTAATTGCCCTCAACACCTTTCACTACATTTAATGTTTATCCCATTAAGCAAGATGTCAGAGCGTATAGGTCCATAATTCTTCGTCACAAGTCGCTCAATCATTTTTAAAGTAGGATTCAATCTAATATTACCACTAAATTTTGAAGGGTCCAAAGATTTTACTCTCACTCGTGAATCATCATTTACTTTACTAGATACTGTACCTTAATTCCTTGAATGAACTTTGAGTGGACATCATCATTCACTCTTTCAAGTTCTGTTATACAAGCTTCAGCGCTCTGTAATTCACTTTCATAGTTTGAGTAATCAATATCCAACTCTAATAAACACTGTTCATGTACTTCTTCTACCGCTTCATGTGCTCTACATACCTCCATGAATTTAGACTCGAGAACCTCCTTGGGGTCATCCCGCTGTACACACTCGGAGAACAGCTTCGCCTTCCTGGTCGGCTTCAATTTCGCAGTGGCTCTCTGCTTCTTGAACCCTTCCATGCCGTAGAGCGTTGTCGAAATGTTTTATCAGTCAGAGAAACACATGATGCCGTAGAACCATTTATTGCACACAAGTTTCGACCTGAAAGAACCAAACATTTCACATAATCCCTTATCTTGACAAAGTTCAAAACTTTACAAATTACATAAATTTACGATAACTATACTTACTAAATGACTTTTTTACATCAATGTACTGACAATTACAACATTTAAAACACCAATAAATACCTCAAACATTAAATTACTATAACATAACACAAAAATTTACATTAAATAGAACAGTAATGCAAATACTGTACATAGTGACCTGACTGCTTCCCAAATTATCACAGTCTCTTTAATGTAAAAATGAAGATTCAGGTAAGGTATTAGTGAAACAACTAGTATGGCCATGTGGCATTAACAAACACTGAAGACTGAAAAGTATCGACAATGAGAACTCCACGTAACAATTATAGCAATAACCTCAAGAATAAAGTAAATTAATAATTGTAACGAAATTATAAACAGCACTTACAATGTTGCCTCTACAGTATCGTGTTGACTGATGAAATAAATCCAAAGTGCGAAATCCGCCAGAAATCCTGCCCAATGTGTACCATCCTACCACCAACTGGGAAGGTGAACCTACCTGGCTACTGTCAAGTGAAAACTGGACCCATCCAGTCACTCTAGTGGAGAGAACCCAGACCCAGAAACAGAATAGAAACGGAAAGCGCAGTATGCATATAAAATGAAAAATAAATTATCGACAACAGTAAACAGTTTCTAATGATACACACAAATTATACAACAAATACATAAATCACTATCTTTAATTACATGGTGACATTTCCACGAATATAAATACAACACATAAACACTATACGAAATACAGACAACACAATTTCCCAATACAATGATGATGTTGCTGATGCCAAAGAATATAGTGTAATTATCATCATTGTGGTAGTCTGTCCCCTTATCCATAACTTCAACAGGATTACTTCTGTGGTATTCAACTTACGCTGTAAATGATATAGTTTTCTTAAATTACATAACCTGCAATTTAGGTTTGGGAAGGTTTACAGTAATAGAATTAAGTTTTGAATATAATTTTGTACAATGTGTGAAATGCTTGAAGAGTTTATTTGTTTTCAGGTATACTTTTGTTCATACTGTTATTAACATGCGTATGTTATTCAAGAAAATAACAAGTAATTATAGAGGAGAAAAGTAAAAGTCTGACTTTTGTTTCGTAGCTTCGTATATCATAATGCGTAAATTGAATGAAAACGTGTTATCAAATATATTATTTTTCTTCATTTGAAGATATAATTATAAAGACCAGATTAAAAACTATGTACACTGATATTATGAAAGCTGAAGTAATGAAGGATAAAGGAAAGCATTAAATTAATGAAATTTTGTTAACAATATCACTGGTACGAAACTGGTTGGTAACGCTCTGGAGAAGTAGTCAAATTAAGTCAATCACTATATTGTTGTGTGAGCTCAAGATTGATGGATTCTGTACTTAAATTGTCTTAAAATCTTAAACCCACCAAAAGTGACTTCTTAAAATGGTTATTATAAATCAAAATGAATACTGTACCAGTGATGTCCATAATAAATGGTCGTATAATTAAAATACATTCTTAAAGTGCATGAACCTGGCGTTTTGTTTGTTCATTAACTGTTGTCTGACTTCAACAATGGGGACGACAATGGGGCGCCTCCCCACCATAACCCAGCGTCGATGACTCATAAGACTAGCCATTCATTCCTTTCTAAGGCCAGTTCCTTCAGTCCCAGAGCTCAAACTTTTTGGTCATTGGGTGTTGATATATCCCCCCCCCCCTCCCTCCCCTGAGTAGATGTATTATTATTATTGGTGGAATGAGGTGCTGACCTCACAGGGGGCGACTGGCTAGCACGAGTTGCTGGCCTCTTCGCGTCTTCGCGGTTACTTCTGTCTAACTGAGTGACTGACTAACAGCTGCCAACTGACGACCAGCTTGACTTGACTTGACTCCTGTAGATAAGGATGAAGGGCTACTGCTTGTTGTTGTTTGGGAGGGTGAAGGGTTTGGGTTGAAAATACTTTGGAGTTTATTTTTTTTTTTTGGGGGGTGTTTAGGAGAAGGTTAATGAGGGGAAATTTTTAAGGAAAGGAGGAGTGTAAAGGTATCCGGGCTCATCCAGATAGGTTGTATTTTAAAATTCTTTGTTGATCTTTTGTACTAGTAATTTAAGTTCTAGCTCTCAGGCCTTTGACTTCTCTAGATCATGTTTGGTCATTGCAGTAGCCAGCATTTCAAGGTTCTTTATGGAGCTGGCTGAGCATCGTATAGTTTGTTTTAATAAAGGTGGGAGGAAGGGGCAGGAGAGGTTGGAGAGGCCATGGATAGTGTCCGTTAGTCACTCACTTCTTTTGTAGAAGTTTTTGGGGGGGGGGGAATTGAAGCTTTTGTTTAAAATAGGAAAAGGTCTTTGCAGCGAAGTGGTGTAGGATCCAACTTGCTACTTTGGTTTGCAAGGCGGTGGTCCTGTTTTTTTAATTGAAAAGGTGTATGTTTTTTGTTGGTGGTGTTTTATCTGGCTATTCATTCTATGCGATTTTATGTTATTATTTTCTTATTGTATTACTTTATGGTTGTTAGTTGTATCTCGGTATTGGTGCTGGATCGTTTAGTCTTGTTCTGCTGGATCTGAACCATAATGATCTCTCACTCAATTCAATTCAATTTCAATTGTTTATTCCTTGATAGAGGAAGCGGGATCCTAGTGCTGTCACTAGGTACCCCTGTACAATGACACCAGAATCATCTGGCAAGTGTGAAAAGTATATACAGTATAAATATTATAAAGGGGCTTACTAAAGCCTAAGGAAGGAAGGATGTTCCTTTAACACATAATTAATATTATTTACAAAATATCTGGCCAGTATTGGGAGGATCATCGTGTCTCCGTCAGGGGGTCGTGGAGTGGTGGTCCAGCAGGCGTCACGGAAGCGTTGTGTGTGGGGACATCTTAGGAGGTAGTGGATAAGGGTGCGGCTGTCGGGTCTTCTGCATAACGCACAAGAGCGTTGCTCAGGGGATGTGGGGATACCAATCTCCCAAGCAAAGTCATACCCGATGATGATACGGGCAGCAATCACGTCCCCCTTCCGCGACCCTTTCCCGTAGACGTACGAGAAGTCAGGAAGTTTACGGAGGACATCGTACCATGTGGGCGGGGAGTCCAGGGGGATGGCTGCTTCCCGAGCTTCTCTCTGTTTGCGGCGGATTTGGGTCCTAATCTGTAAGAGTGTTCGAGGAACAACGTAGTCAGGTGTGGCCTTGTTGCAGCCAGTCTTGGCAAGGTCATCTGCTGCCTCATTCCCCAAGATACCGACATGACTAGGTATCCATAGGAATGTCACAGGACGGCCTTCATCCTGAAGTGTGGATGTTAACCCTCGTATTCGGAGGATGAGGTCCTTATTTTCCCCAGATCCAAATGCGATCCCGTCGAGAGCAGACCTGGAATCGCAGCAGACAAGCAAGGGGCAGAAACCATCTGCTTCTTCCTCAGCGAGAAGGGCAGCAAGGAGGGCTATTAGTTCAGCCTGAGTGGAGGATGCCCCGTCAGAAACTCTGAGAGACAGTTTGATAGGCTCAGGGGCATGAGGACGGGAGATGTAGACACCAGCCCCGGCCCTACCTGTAGCGGGGTCAACAGAACCATCAGTGTAGAGGACGACCCTACCTGGGGACCAGTGAGCGATCCTGGAGAGGTGGTATTTGCAGAGAATAACAGGGTTCACCTGGGATTTCGGGAGCGGTCCACCGAGGGCAATCACTTCAGGTTGAAAATCCAGCCAGGGAGAAGGAGACGAACCAACAGCAGGGGTGACAACAATATCAGGCAGGAGGTCGTGTTCCTGAAGGGCTCGGATGAGTGACCCTCGCCACTGTCTTCTAGATGGAGGTCGGTCTCGGACAGCAGTAGTCAAGTTGGTTTGGACATAGTTGCCCCTAGGATCCCGTAGAATGGAAACGGCAGTTTTTAGGTAAAACTCCTGGACACGATCCTGTAAGGGGGAAAGACCAAGTTCGGTATATAGAGAAGTAGAGCGTGTCCACTGAGGAGCCCCAAGGATGATACGAGCAGCTTTCCTCTGGATAACTTCGAGACGGTTGACAGCAGTCCGACTAATGTTGACGAGGGCAGGGGCGGCGTAGTCGACACAGGAACGGACAAAAGACTTGTACATGGTGAGAAGTACAGGGATGCTGGCACCAAGGGAACCCCTGCACATGGTAGAGAGGGGAGCGAGACGCCGAAAACATATGTCTCGAAGATAGCGGACTTCAGGGATCTGACAACGTGTGCGAGTTACATACACACCCAGGTATTTTGTCTCATTAACCCAGTCCAAGGGCGTTCCTGATAAGAAAAGGGGTGGAGGTACAACACGACCGTGCCACATGGCTTTTGTTTTCGCAGTTGAAAGAAGGAAACCAAGTGAATCACACTCTCTGGAGACCAGATCAAGGGCTTCCTGCATGCTGAGGTAGTCAGGGGCTTGGAGGAGGACATCGTCGGCATATCCTGAGTGGACAACTTCTGTCGGCCACGGGAGTGATGCAATGGAGTGCATGAGAGTGTTAAACAAGGTGGGACTCAGGACTCCACCTTGAGGGGTGCCGAGGTTCATTTCTTGAACAGGAGACATAGAGCCTTCAACGCGAACCCGGGCCTGACGTCCAGTGAGGTAAGAGGCGATCCATTGTAGAAGTCTCCCTTTAACCCCTAACCGTGCAAGTTCAGCTAAAATGAGGGCAGGCTGAGCCGTATCAAAGGCTCCCTTGATATCAAGGAAGACGGAGACGCGGGCAGTCTGATTGCAATAAAAGGAAGCAATGGAGTGTGCTGTGCTGCGATGTTGAATGAAACCATTGAGGGAGTTGTGGAAGCCGCCTATGGTGTGAAGAAGGCGACGATGGAGTATCCTCTCCATCATCTTGCAAACACAGGAGGTAAGACTAATGGGTCGATATTTCCCAGGATCTCCCGGCTTAGGGATGGGGATAATAGTGGCATTTTTCCAGTTGGACGGGAGAACCCCATGTTCATAAGACATATTGTAGAGAGCAAGCAAGGGGCCGTTAGGAATATTAGTACAGGCGTTGAGGACGGAGTAGGTTATCTGATCATCCCCAGGAGAGGTGTCTTTTCTAGAGCGACGAGCACTGTCAAGCTCGAACTGTGTGATGGGATGATCAGTGGGGGCAGGGGAGGTAAGAGCAGCACGAACAACAGGCTCAGACGCATCGATGCGGGCCTGCACTGCCTCCTGCATTGGATCTGGAAGTGCCTCTGGGGAGGAAGCTCGTGCCCAGTCCTCCATTAAAGAGCAGGCAAGGGAGGCGGGATCAGGGTGGGGAGGAGGCCTCCGTCGAGTACCCCGTATAGCATTAATCCGATTCCATACATAAGAGGGTGACGACTGGAACGATAGAGACCCCGTGAAGGATAGCCAGTCCGCCTCACGTATCCGACGGCGCTCCTGAGTTGCAAAGGAGCACCAATTTTTGAAGTCTTCCCAGTCCTCTGGAGACCGAGACCTCCGTATGGCAGAGTGGAGATCACGGGTTACCTGCCGGAGATGTCTCATGGCAGGGATACGATACCAGTAGTTGGTGGCACTTCTGGGGTGACGGGGAGGGCGTGGAGGGGTAGCGCGATTGACAGAGTCATACACGGCATCAACAAAATCAGCGCTGTAAGAGTCAAGGGACTGAGGGACAACATAGGAATCCGCCCAGGTAGAAAGGTATTGGGTAAAGGAAGGAACAGCATCTTGTGTGAGACGAAGGCGAGGGGATCGATAAGGAGTTGATGTCGGGGCAGAGAAGGAGAGCCTGAGATGGGTAGTAACGGCAAGATGGTCACTATACAGAGCAGGCTCGGTGCAGACGGTAGGATGAAAGGAAGTATGACCGTTCAATAGTAAGCCAACATCAAGGAAACTATGGGGGAGGCGAGTAGGATCGTCAGGACAAAGAAAGCGAACATCATCATCCCCATTAAGAAACTGTGAGAGATGTGATCCGTTAAGGGTACATGGAGTGGGATGATCCGGAGTAAGAGTGGGATGGCGGGCATTAAAGTCGCCAAGAACAATAGTGGGAACCCCATCATGGAGGTCGTGAAGAACCTGGGGGTCCAGAGAATCACTCTTGAAATGAACATTGACTACACGAAGGGTCCGGTCACCAAGAGTAAGGGAGACAGAAAGTAATTCAGACGGGGGTCCATGTGAGTCAGGTGAAGGGAGACGAACAGATGGAATGGTGTTACGCACAAGGGTGAGGAGGCCACGAGCCTGCCCACGGTACCGAGGCAGGGTGTAAACAGAATAGCCAGAGAGGCGGAGTGGAGTAACATCGTCTGTGATGGTTTCCTGAAGTAGAGCAACATCTACTTGATGGGAGAGCACAAACTGGGCGAGGTCTGTCCGGCGAGGTCTAAGTCCCTGGATGTTCCATTGTAAGAAGAGGAGGGAACGGCCTCCGGTGTGAGATGAGTCGGAGGGGCTAGACAGGGCTCCAGAGGAGGTACCAAATTCTGTTGAGAGAAATGGAGAGGGAGGAGTGGGAGAGCGAGGGATGGATCCTCCATCTCGGGAGATGGAAGGAGGCGGGTCATCAGGGCTTGCAAAGCGCGCCCCTGTTGGGTCAGGGTGTCCAGAATGAGTTGTTGTTGCTTCTGCAATGTCGCAATTGTTTTCACAAACAAGTCGAGTTGGGTTGAGAGAAGGTTGATTTGCTTGGAGTGGCGATCCAGACGGAGAGTGATTGTTTCCATAGAACCAACTTGGTGTACCTGTGCATGAGCTGGAGGTGGCGGCGAGGATTGCCGAGGGCCCGACTGGGCATGTGGTGGTGGTAGCGACGGAGAGGGACGGTGAGGGTTCAGTTGAGTAAGAGGTGGTGGTGCTGGTGAGAGACAGCGGGGGTCCGGGTGGGCAGGAGATGGTGGTGACTGTGTGGCAGGGCCGGCAACGACCTTGTTCCAAGAACGGTAGGGAGAGGGAGGGAGGGGAGAAAGGATGGGTGGTAGGGGTGATGGAGGGGGTGGTAGAGGAGAGGAGATCAATGGGAAATCCTTGGTGGATGGAAGAGGCGGTGGTGGATAGGATTGAGGTTTGGTTGACAGGGGCTTCGTCAGAGACGAGGGCGGTGGTACAAGGTAAGTTTTCCCCGGGCGAGTGCCAGGACGCTGTGGGCAATTGGCATTCCAGGCGTGGTGACTGCCATGGCAATTGACGCACCGTGGAATAACTGGGATTTTGTTCTGAATTTTCGATTTGCATTCCACTGTGTCGTGAGGACCTGCACAGAAACCGCAGGCGACCATCCTCGTGCACTCCCAGGTGCGGTGTTTCCACGATTGGCAACGACCACAGATTTTCGGGGTTCCGATAAATCGGTCGAGAGGACAGTTGTGAATTGGTCCTACATTCACCTTCGGGGGGAGGGGGCCCACCCACCAGCCGATGAGTTCGTTGGATGGATGTTTGGAGACCGGGTTGATGCGGCGCTCCATGTCCAGTAGTTGTGGGAGAAGAGGGCGAAGATCGTCGATAGGGATCTCCCAGGGTACGTGGCGAACCATTACCTTGGTACGACGAGTTTCTGGGGTGATGATGGTGAACTTCAGCATCACCTCCCCCTGGGGAGCAGGAAAGCCCACCTGAGTGAGCAGGCGTACCGTCTCGTCCATTTGTGTGGTGACTATCACGGCTGTGGGACCTCGGCGGAGGCGAAGTGTTGAGTCCTGAAGTGGAGAGCAGTGACGGAAGAACCAGGTCGTCCGTGTGCTCAGAGGCAAGTCCCGAGGGAAGGCGAGACGACGAAGGCGCGACGGGGCAGGGAGACAAAGGGAATCCCCTATGTCCATCGTCGGCGGAGGGTCGGTCATTGAGCCACATGTAGGCTCACTTGGGGACCCTGATGACAGGAGTCCACCCTCTACAGCCCCAGAAGGGGTGCAAGGGGGAGCCGTGGCCCCTGCTGGAGACCCTGACTTCTGAGGTTTCTGCTTCTTCTTTGACGTGTCTTCAAGAAGAAAGTCGTCAGCATCACTGTCACCTACTGCCGCCGTTTCCAACGAACGGGAGCGTTTAACGGCGGGCATAGGACACGTTGGCAACACTGCAGTCAGGTGGAGTGGTAATGACGTCACACTATCACACTGCGCATGCGCAAACTTGAAAACTTTGCTCAGAGGGATCGGGTGGTAGGACCAGATGTTTTATCCCCAAAAAATGACAAAGTCCAAAAGTAACAAAAAAATATATGCCACTGTGCTGATAACTGGGTCTTACTGTAGTTGTCTACACAGGCTGGGATTGGTAGACTCTCTGAATTCGTCAGAAATACGAATTTTAAGGAGCAGTCTCTTACAGCCTTTGTTGACACTACATGCGCATGCTGCATTCCTTCTCTCACTCTTCTTTCTATATCATTATCGAGCCAGTGAGTTACAGCTTCTAACTCTTCTACTTGCCCACGTTCTTTTAGCTTTGTTGTATATGTCTACATTTACTGCCTCGATGTTGGCTCTCCTATGCAGTTCTTCTTTTGTTATCCTTTGTTCGTATCTAAAATTTTAAATGAATAGAAGACATTTATTTTGTATTGTTTGTAGTTTCTTGATTCTTGTGTCACTGTATGCGTTGATTGGTACAGGCGGGCAGCTTATTATTAATTTTATTAGTGGCAAATGTATTTTTTTTTTATGTATTCAGGTTTTAGAATCTATTTTCTTTTAATTTTACTGCGTAGTTTGTTGTCTTTTTCTTTAATGAAGCTTTGATATCCGTTTTTGGTGATCTTGAGTCCTAATGTGGTACCTTTATTGGCGTATGGGTATATTTCTCCATCCACGATCACTGGTTCGACCTTTTGTTTGGCAATATGTATGATTTTAAATTTGTTAGTAGAGCTCCTGTATGTGTTTTGATCTTTCATCTTCTTTCATAATTATTTATGTTATTTATTGCATGCTCTGTGTGGCGTGCCATCATTGCCTCTGACTTCCCAGGGTATATGATTTGTGTGATGTAATCGGCGAAGTTTATATGTTCGCTGTGTTGTGTTGGCTCTGGTAGGTTGCTTGTTTATCTGGTGAATAGTGTTAGGGGCGGGACGCCTCCCAGCGTCACTCCACTTTTGAGGTTTAGGGTTGGCCCTAGATACGTAGGTACCAATTTACAGGTGTGCTCTTCTGTTTCGGAGGCAGTCACACAGGATTCTCTCGCCTTCTGCGGGCAGGTGTAACTGTAAAATTTTGTACTTTAGGACTATGTGCCACACTTTATCAAGGCTTTTGCCACATCTCTCTGGACAAGGTTTGCTTGGTTTCCATGTTGTTTTTCTTTGGTGTGTTGATTTCTGTTATTATAGCTATTGCAGCCTGTTGTTTATCATGCGCTCTAGGAGTCTGCCAGTTATATCCAATAAAGATATCGGTCTGTAGTTGGTTATTTGTTTTGGATCCTCGCCTTCTTTGGGGATGAAGATCATTTTAGCGTATTTGAGGGCATCGGGGAAGTAAGCGGCTGATAGGGCTGAGTTGCATATATTTAGGAGTGCTTCAATTGGTGTGTTAGGTAGGATTAATAGCAGATTTCGAGTTATGCTACTTATTCCAGGGTATTTTTCTTTAAATTTGCGTAAGCTGTGTAGTAGTTCGTCGTGTTCTATGAATCCATTGGGGCTTAGTCTATCTGGATTTCCTATATGATAGAGCGTCAGTCTATTGATTCGCTCTCATGGCCAGTCTTTAATAGCTTCTTCAAGTCTCATTTTCTTCTGGTATAATGAATATATTTTTCCATTCTCTACGAAAGGCCTCATATTTTTCCTAGTCTGTAAAAAGTTGTCCTCCGTCTAGGTCTTTTATTTAGTTAACTGTTTGTTTATTGGTGCCAAGTAATCTGTTAATATTTTTCCACAGGGGGGATTAACACCTTCACCACCACAGGGGGATTAACACCTTCACCACCACAGGGGGATAACACCTTCACCACCACAGGGGGATAACACCTTCACCACCACAGGGGGATAACACCACCACAGGGGATAACACCTTCACCACCAGGGGGATAACACCTTCACCACCACAGGGGATAACACCTTCACCACACAGGATAACACCTTCACCACCACAGGGGATACACCTTCACCAACAGAGAAACACCTTCACCACCACAGAACACCACCGGGGATAACACCTTCACCACCACAGGGGATAACTTCACCACCACAGGGATAACACCTTCACCACCACAGGATAACACCTTCACCACCACAGGGGATAACACTTCACCCACAGGATAACACCTTCACCACCACAGGGGATAACACCTTCACCCCACAGGATAACACCTTCACCACCACAGGGTAACACCTTCACCACCACAGGGGATAACACCTTCACCACCACAGGGGGATAACCTTCACCACCACAGGGGATACCACCACCACCACAGGGATAACACTCACCACCACAGGGGATAACACCTTCACCACCACAGGGGATACACCTTCACCACCACAGGGATACACCTTCACCACCACAGGGAGAACACTTCACCACCACAGGACATCACCACCACAGGGGAGAAACACCTTCACCACCACAGGATAACACCTTCACCACCACAGGGATAACACCACACTACAGGGGGACACTATCACCACCACAGGGGGATAACACCTCACCACCACAGGGGATAACACCTTCACCACCACAGGAGCATCACCCAACAACTAAGGATACACCACCACCACAGGGGGAGAAACACCTTCACCACCACAGGGGATAACACTCACCACCACAGAGGACACCTCACCACCACAGGATAACACCTCACCACCACAGGATAACACACCTCCACCAACAGGATAACACCTCACCACCACAGGGGATAACACCACCACCACAGGTAACACCTCACCACCACAGGATAACACCACCACCACAGGGGATAACAACTCACCACCACAGGCACCTCACCACCACAGGGTACCTACCACCACAGGATACACCCCACCACAGGGAGAACACCTTCACCACCACAGGGATAACACCTTCACCACCAGGAGAAATAACCACCACCACAGGGGATAACACCACCACTAGAGAACTTCACCACCACAGGGATAACACCTTCACCACCACAGGGATAAACACCTCACCACCACAGGAGAAACACCACCACCACAGGGTACACCACCACAGGATAGAACACTCACCACCACAGGGGATAACACCTTCACCACCACAGGGTAGAAACACCTCACCACACAGGGATAACACCTCACCACCACAGTAGAAACACCTCACCACCAGATAACACCTTCACCACCACAGGGGATAACACCTTCACCACCACAGAGCACCTTCACCACCACAGGGGATACACCACCACAGGAGAATAACCTTCACCACACAGATAACACTTCACCACCACAGGGGAGAAACACCCCACACACAGGGATACACCACCACCACAGGATAACACCTCACCACAACAGGGATAACACCTTTCACCACAGATAAACACCACCACAGATAACACCTCACCACCACAGGAACACCTTCACCAACAGGGGATAACAACACCACCACCACAGGATAACACCACCACAACAGGGGATACATCACCACCACAGGGGAAACATCACCACCACAGGGGATACCTTCACCACCACAGGGGATAACACTTACCACAAGGGATAACACCACCACCACAGGGATAACACCTTCACCACCACAGGGATAACCTCACCACCACAGGATAACACCTTCACCACCACAGGATAACACCTTCACCAAGGAACACCACCAAGGGGAAACACCTCACCACAACAGGGATAACACCTTCACCACCACAGGGATACACCACCACAAGCACCACCACAGGATAACACCACCACCACAGGGAGAACACCTCCACACCACAGGGGAAACCACCACAGGACAACACCTTCACCACCACAGGATAACACCTTCACCACCACAGGACACACCACCACCACAGGACAGTAACACCGATAAATTCACAGGATAACACCACCACAGGGGAGAACACCTTCACCACCACAGGATAAAACCTTACCACCACAGGGATAGCACTTCACCACCACAGGGGAGAACACCACCACCACAGGGAGAACACCACCACCACAGGGGGATAAATACCACAAGGGGATAACACCACCACCACAGGAGACACCTCACCACCACAGGATAATACCTCCACCACAGGGAGAACACCTCACCAACAGGGGAGACACCTCACCACCACAGGATAACACCTTCACCACCACAGGGGATAACACCTTCACCACCACAGAGGATAACACCACCACCACAGGGGATAACACCTTCACCACCACAGGGAAACACCTTCACCACCACAGGGATAACACCTTCACCACCACAGGGGGATACCTTCACCACCACAGGGGATAACACCTTCACACAGGGGATAACATCACCACCACAGGGGGACACCTTCACCACCACAGGATAACACCTTCACCCACAGGGGATAACACCTTCACCCACAGGATAACACCTTCACCACCACAGGGGATAACACCTTCACCACCAGGGGATAACACCTTCACCACAGGGGATAACACCTTCACCACCAGGGGATAACCTTCACCACAGGGATAACACCTTCACCACCACAGGAGAACACCTTCACCACCACAGGATAACACCTTCACCACCACAGAGGCACTTCACCACCACAGGGGATAACACCTTCACCACCACAGGATAACACCTTCACCACCACAGGGGATAACACCTTCACCACCACAGGATAACACCTTCACCACAGGGATAACACTTCACCACCACAGGGGATAACACCTTCACCACCACAGGATAACAACTTCACCACCACAGGAGTAACACCTTCACACACAGGGATAACACCTTCACCACCACAGGGGGATAACACCTTCACCACCACAGGGGTGAACACTTCCACAGGATAACACCTTCACCACCACAGGGGTAGAACACCTTCACCACCACAGGATAACACCTTCACCACCACAGGGATAACACCTTCACCACCACAAGGGGAGAACACCTTCACCACCACAGGATAACACCTTCACCACCACAGGGGATAACCTTCACACCACAGGATAACACCTTCACCACCACAGAGATGTACCACCACAGGGGATCACCTTCACCACCACAGGGGTGAACACCTTCACCACCACAGGGATAACACCTTCACCACCACAGGGGCACCTTCACCACCACAGGGGGAGAACACCTTCACCACCACGGGGATAACACCTTCACCACCACAGGGGATAACACCTTCACCACCACAGGGGATAACACCTTCACCACCACAGGGGAGACACCTTCACCACCACAGGGGGAAACACCTTCACCACCACAGGATAACCTTCACACCACAGGGAGAACACCTTCACCACCACAGGAGACACCCCCACCACACAGGATAACACCTTCACCACCACAGGGGATAACACCTTCACCACCACAGGGATAACACCTTCACCACCACAGGGGATAACACCTTCACCACCACAGGGGAGAACACCTTCCACCACAGGGGATAACACCTTCACCACCGGGGATAACACCTTCACCACCACAGGGGAGAACACCTTCACCACCACAGGAGAACACCTTACCACCACAGGGGAGAACACCTTCACACCACAGGGGAGAACACCCTACAGGGAGAACACCTTCACCACCACAGGGGAAACACCTTCACCACCACAGAGGGCACCTTCACCACCACAGGGATAGAACACCTTCACCACCACAGGGAGAACACCTTCACACCACAGGGAGAACACCTTCACCACAGGGGCACTTCACCACCACAGGGAGAACACCTTCACCACCACAGGGATGAGAACACCTTCACCACCACAGGAGACACACCTTCACCACCACAGGGGAGAACACCTTCACCACCACGGGGATAGAACACCTTCACCACCACAGGGGAGAACACCTTCACCACCACAGCGGTAGACACCACCATAACCTAATGATCGTTAAGTGATGGATACATAATAATTATTACATTTTACTCTTTCCTTCTTCGCCACTGATCGGCTTGTTAGCCGCTTTGGCGGTCGGTCACGTCTCTGTTACACACCTTTAGCAAGTACTGAGGTATACTGGCTCCAGAATGTATCTGTACTTGTCCCAGAGTTGGTCAAGTCTGGTCTTGAAAGAGCTCACACTCGGTGCCGTCACAACACTCTGTGGTCAGAATGCTCCTAATATTTACAAATTTCAATTCGAGAAAGTTTACCCTCCTTTTTTTAATTTGTGCCTTCTTCAGCCTTAAGCTGTGACCCCTATAGTGGGGCGAGCGTCCGCCAGGTCCAGGTATGAACACTCGACTGATGAGTGCCCCCCAGAGGTAGTTATAGACTTCAATTTAATCAGCCCTTGCCCGCCTATAGTATAAGCTAGGAAATGGCTAACATAATAAATAAATACAAAACAATGAGATTAAGAAATATGAACACAACAATACTAAATATATCAACAGTTAAAGATGTTTATAAGAATCCACGTAACTTCCTAATTTGGGGGACAAGACACTTTAAACCTATACAAGTACACTGACCACGAGTCCTAAGGGTTAGGTTAGGTTAGGTTAGGTTAGCGTCTATTTGATCAGTTACCTATCGTCACTTACAGTGTGCTATACACAAACAGTCCTTAATGAGTCATCATGCCTCTGGGATACACCTGAACTATTCATATTAGAATTATTAATAATATAAACAGTACCACAGCATGATGATGGTGATGATGATGATGATGATGATGATGATGATGATACATTTAACGTTAATAATAATAATAATAATAATAATAATAATAATAATAATAATAATAATAATAATAATAATAATAATAATAATAATAATAATAATAATAATAATAATAATAATAATAATAAGGTTTAATGCTACACCTCATTCAATATTACCCCACTTAACGCCACAACCACACGTTTAGTGGAGATAGTTTAATAATATTTCACCTCGTGTTTAATGTCATATTTATACACTAGGCGGAGATCGTGATATTAACAGAGTTCTAATGTATAATGGAACATCTACAGCAGTCCACAACAATAACATGAACACAATAATGATATGAGCTGGTTATTATGTTCTGCTGTTTGGTCTATCAATTTTTTGAAGAGTATTAACAGCAGGTGATATAATGCGGAAGCCACACCCTGGTTAACATGCAGAAACTCCTACAAAAAATAATATATATTGCGTCGACATGGTAATACTGTAAGTCTTTCTTTCAATGTCATGATGAGTCTTTCAAGTCTTACAAGCATTATCACAACACGATCTAAAGCGATAACTGACGACTTCATTTGTATACATGTGGCTGTTAATAAAAAAACGAACGTATTCAAGAACTGGTCACTGGGACGACCAAACTCAGCTCACACCAAGATCTCCCACGGTGTTTATTAATGTGTGTGGTGCGGCGGCCTAGTGAACTGATCAACTCTGTTTCTAATGGCGGCCGCGTAGATTCCTTGTGTAGGGAAGCAGTAGTAATTTAGTGAGGTGTATAAAATACTGCCCCTAATGGGCCGTCAGGCGTGTGGGACCAACTATCACAGTTGTTAAGAGTGTGTGCTTGGTAAGTTGTCTTCCCATCCTATTTTAGCGTATATTATTTTATTATTTTTATCTCTGTTATCACTGTGTACTATTAGGCCCAGGCATAATGTCGGGCCCACAGACACATTGTGGGAGTCTCAGACACGGTAGGTGTAAAGGAGGAGGTTCTCACGGGTGTAGGTCTTCCTCCCCCCGCCCCTCTTTAATTGGGAATAGCCCACCCGGGTACAGATCACCGACCACAACGAGGTTAGGGGCAAAGAAAAAAATAGAGGAGAAAAAGAGTGTGTTAATCTACACCAAGATGATGCCAGAAAACCAGCTGTTTGAAGTGAGACAGACTGTAAGAGTATGGAAACACAGAAAAGGGTAAAGGATTCCACAGTTTGGCTGTGTGAGGAAAGAAGGAACTACTCTAGTGTGACCTACATCCACACAGAAATGGTGGGCACCAAGGGCAAGACGAGTGTTACGAGCCCACGGTACAGGGGATGCCAAATCCACCGAACATTGCCCGTTAAAGTACGTACTTGTTAAAGAGAGAGAGAGTGAAGCAACTTTGCGGCGAAAGGGAAGAGTGATTGTCAACTAAAGGAGGAGAGTTAATAAGACGAAATGCCTTTAATTCCACCCTATCTAGCAGTTGTACAGAAGAAGAACCACCCCAGATATGAGAGCAGTACTTCAAGTTAGGACGAATGAATCCCTTATAAACTTGAAGCAACTGCTCAGGAGTAAAGTGACTTCGGCATCTGTGCAGCATTTCCAGCTTTCGGGAGGCAGCTTTAGCAATGTTGTGGATGTGTGGCTTCCATGACATATTAGAGGAAATGGTGAGGCCTAGCATATCTATTTTAGAATTTGGCTAAATGGTTTCGTCCTAAAATGTGATCGTTGGGAGATCTTCTGTTTTGGAAAGTGTACTTGGTAAATACTGTGTTTTAATGCAAGTGAATTTAACCAAATTTCACCTCCCCATTCGGAGATGCTGCACAGATCCACATTGATAGAAGAAACGTTATCAGCATTAGAAACAGATCTAGTTTGAGAGTTTGGGGGAAAAGAAAAACGTGAATAGTGAAGAGTAGAATCATCAGCGTAGGAATGGATAGAATTAGTAGTAGTGTGAAGTAAATCATTGATAAAAAGAAGGAAGAGAGTAAGTGAAAAAAAACTTTCCGCTTCCACTCGCCTCTCTCACAACACCCTCTCCCCATCACATGACTTAAATGCAACTCAAAACTCTTGCTTCACTCCTATCCTCTAGACTAGAGTCTAGTCTATATGACCTACAGTACGTGCGCTCCTCTCCAACTGACGGCGATAGAACAGTTATATCCGTCGGGCGAACGTTCCTGTACACCTCGTCACAGAGGGTCGACTTAGTTACCAGTAGAGTCTTATCCACCATCAAATAATTTCTACAAAATAGGTATTTAAACAAACATACCAAATAAAATAAAATCTAAAGGCTACGACACAAAATAATGCAGGATTAATACACCATCCAAGAGGACACAAACTCTGCCCACGATCCAGTACCATGACTACTGTGTTATTATGGCAACACTTGGTAAAATTGCGATTTCCACCAAAAGTTAATAATGTGGACAATGTCACATGTTGATCAAACCCGCCAAGTTTGGTGCAAATATGTAAATCTTTTTTGGGGTTATTTTAAGGACACACGGACAGGACTGAGAGCAGTAACTTTATCCACAGTTTCAGGCGGGGTAAAAATAATGAAGAAAAAAAAACGCCCAAGTAATCTTCAAGTGACATGGAGCCAATTTCCTGAGGGAGGCGGCAGGTGAGGGTGAGCAAGACTCACCCAGCCGCCACACAGGTATAGGTTGAGGTACCACACGCCAGGCCGCCGTCCTCCCTGCCCATGTAACTCAGTATGAAGGTTCAACTGTCAATGCTGCTGCTGGCTAGTGTCGGCCTGGTCCAAGATGCGTCAGTTCACTCATCACTGTGGTGAACGTTGGAGCTTCTCGTGGCCCCGCTGGGCCCCACTAAACACCATACAGGGATTCAAAGTTAATCTAAACTTCCTGTAACTTAATCTAACTAACTAATCCTGGCTTAAGCTAATCTAAGTTACGTCCAACACAATCTAACATAACATTCCCCCAACTAAACCCAACCTACCCTTCCCATGACTTCAGCTGACCTACCTTTAATGTAATATAATCTAACTTAACCAGACTTAACCAACCACTAACCAAGCAAACTTAACCTACTACTAATTTAACTTTTAACCTCTTCCTAACTTAAGCTAACCTTCACCTGTTGTAACCTACCCATAACTTAACCTAATGCAACCCAACCTTAATATTATCTAACTTAACCTAACCTAACGTCGAGGCCGGTGTAGTCAGAGTTCTCACATGCGGTTCTATAAGCTAATATCCCCATTCATTATGTCAGTTACTCGTGATTGAAGTGACAACACACACACACACACACACACACACACACACACTAAGCGTCTCGCCTCCTCCTCCACAGGTGTCCGGGAGTATGAGCACTACAGCACCTGCTACAGTGAGTACAACAAGGACGAGTTCTAGCTCACCTTCACGAAGGACGTCACAGACCTGGCGGAGTACAGCTTCAACAACTACATCTCCTGTGTCACTGTCACCGGAATGTGAGTCACCTTACTAAAATGTTAATGGAATATTAGGGAACGTTGGTCACTTAACTGGAATGTGAGTCACTTTATTGGAATGTGAGTCACTGAACGAAAATATCATTGGAATGAGTCACTTACATAAGAACACAAGAAAATAAGGAGTCTGCAATAGGCCGATTGGCCTGTGCATGGCAGCTCCTGTCGAGAGTTACTACCACTCTCTATCATCCATGAATCTATCTAGCCTCCTTTTAAAACTTTCCAGCGTTCCAGCACTAACTACAAAGTTGCTAAGCTTGTTCCACTTGTCCACCACCCTATTTGTGAACCAGTTCCTTCCTATCTCCCTCCTAAACCTAAACTTATCCAACTTAAATCCGTTGCACCGAGTCCTATCCTGCTCGGATATTATAAGAACTTTAATCCTTTATGGATTCCTTTCACCCACTTAAATACTTCTATCATATCTCCCCGCACTCTTACACTCACACCCACCCTCTCTCTCTTGTAAGTTAACACGGAATGGTTGACTGGCATTGAATATATATATATATATATATATATATATATATATATATATATATATATATATATATATATATATATATATATATATATATATATATATATATATGAGAAAGAGAGAAAGATTACTGGCGTTGTTTACCCCTAGATGGATGTATTACAATGACGTGGACTACAACAGAGCGAATGGTGGAAGGTTTACTGTGTGCACGGCCTGGAGTCCTAGGGTTGCCATACGCCCGTATTTTCCCGGACATGTCCTCCATTTAGGTCTCGAAATCTTCATCCGGAAGTAATTTTTAAAATTCTTCAAAAGTCCGGAATTTCAGCTTCCATCATTTTCTCCAAGGAAAAAACAGAAACTGTAATGACAGAGAGAGAGAGAGACTGTGAGAGAGGGAAGGTGGAAACCGGAGAGATCTCGTTCAGTTTTCGTCAGCTGATAAGTCACGTGTACGCCTGTACGGTGTTGTCAACTTAGCTGTCAAATATTTGATTGATAAGAGGGTAGAAGTTGATGAGGTGAAGTGTTTTGACCAAGTTAGTAACCTGAAGCAGTTTGGAGAAAATTACAATAGTGATGAAGAATTTAGTAATCTGCCAACACATAAAAAGTGGTCGTACGGTATACCTCCTTCACTAGTGGTCGTACGGTATACCTCCTTCACTAGTGGTCGTACGGTATACCTCCTTCACTCGTGGTCGTACAGTATACCTCCTTCACTAGTGGTCGTACAGTATACCTCCTTCACTAGTGGTCGTACAGTATACCTCCTTCACTAGTGGTCATGGTATCCCTCCTTCACTAGTGGTCATACGTATACCTCCTTCACTAGTGGTCGTACGGTATACCTCCTTCACTAGTGGTCGTACAGTATACCTCCTTCACTAGTGGTCGTACAGTATACCTCCTTCACTAGTGGTCGTACAGTATACCTCCTTCACTAGTGGTCGTACAGTATACCTCCTTCACTAGTGGTCGTACAGTATACCTCCTTCACTAGTGGTCGTACAGTATACCTCCTTCACTAGTGGTCGTACAGTATACCTCCTTCACTAGTGGTCGTACAGTATACCTCCATCACTAATGGTCGTACGTATACCTCCTCACTAGTGGTCACAGTATACCTCCATCACTAGTGGTCGTACAGTATACCTCCTTCACTAGTGGTCGTACGGTATACCTCCTTCACTAGTGGTCGTACAGTATACCTCCTTCACTAGTGGTCGTACAGTATACCTCCTTCACTAGTGGTCGTACAGTATACCTCCTTCACTAGTGGTCGTACAGTATACCTCCTTCACTAGTGGTCGTGACTACCTCCTTCACTAGTCGTACAGTATACCTCCTTCACTAGTGGTCGTACAATACCTCCTTCACTAGTGGTCGTACAGTATACCTCCTTCACTAGTGGTCGTACAGTATACCTCCTTCACTAGTGGTCGTACAGTATACCTCCTTCACTAGTGGTCGTACAGTATACCTCCTTCACTAGTGGTCGTACAGTATACCTCCTTCACTAGTGGTCGTACAGTATACCTCCTTCACTAGTGGTCACAGTATACCTCCTTCACTAGTGGTCGTACAGTATACCTCCTTCACTAGTGGTCGTACAGTATACCTCCTTCACTAGTGGTCGTACAGTATACCTCCTTCACTAGTGGTCGTACAGTATACCTCCTTCACTAGTGGTCGTACAGTATACCTCCTTCACTAGTGGTCGTACAGTATACCTCCTTCACTAGTGGTCGTACAGTATACCTCCTTCACTAGTGGTCGTACAGTATACCTCCTTCACTAGTGGTCGTACAGTATACTTTTCCTTCACTAGTGGTCGTGCAGTATACCTCCTTCACTAGTGGTCATTACGGTATACTCCTTCACTGAGTGGTCGTACAGTATACCTCCTTCACTAGTGGTCATTGGTATACCTCCTTCACTGGTGGTCATTAAATAGCCTCCTTCACTAGTGGTCGTACAGTATACCTCCTTCACTGGTGGTCGTACGGTATACCTCCTTCACTAGTGGTCATTACCGGTATACCTCCTTCACTAGTGGTCGTACGGTATACCTCCTTCACTAGTGGTCGTACAGTATACCTCCTTCACTAGTGTCGTACGGTATACCTCCTTCACTAGTGGTCGTACAGTATACCTCCTTCACTAGTGGTCGTACAGTATACCTCCTTCACTAGTGGTCGTACAGTATACCTCCTTCACTAGTGGTCGTACGGTATACCTCCTTCACTAGTGGTCGTACGGTATACCTCCTTCACTAGTGGTCGTACAGTATACCTCCTTCACTAGTGGTCGTACAGTATACCTCCTTCACTAGTGGTCGTACGGTATACCTCCTTCACTAGTGGTCGTACAGTATACCTCCTTCACTAGTGGTCGTACAGTATACCTCCTTCACTAGTGGTCGTACAGTATACCTCCTTCACTAGTGGTCGTACAGTATACCTCCTTCACTAGTGGTCGTACAGTATACCTCCTTCACTAGTGGTCGTACATGTAATAGGCCCCTGTCTCATCAACAGAACGTATTATATAAATGCTTCAATACATCTGATATTATATTCAGATTCACCACCCTGTAACTTTCCACTGTCTATGAGTAAGACATGAGATTGACACGTGAGCGGGCAACTTACCCAAGAGGGCGAGACCCATAGCTCAGCATTCCTGTAAGCACGCACTGCGATGCCCCTAAGCTTCAGTAGCTCACCTCAACTCATATCGAAAGGACGTGACCAAACGTTTATCATACATAAACGCCGTCCCTTTCTCATTCACTCCTAGACAGTGAGACTTACGGTTGATATACACTCAGGAATTATATATACAACCTTTTATAATAAAACAAAGGAACTACCGTTTGGGTTTCGTTACTTAAAACCCAAATATAAATATGTGTGAACGGACTGGTTAATTGGACAAGCAGCCGATTCATATAGGTGGCAAGCGGTGTGTACGGATTCTTCAAACTGGTAGTCGTATCATCCGTCTGTGTCTTGTGAAAAACAAGAAACCACACAGCAGTGACGCGTTACATAATCCGAGTGTTTAAAACTATATCCCGTATTGAGACGATATGTAGTGAGCGCTCCTTATCTCTGTCACATACAAATACGTGCAGAATTCGTAATATACAAATATTACAGCCTGTTGGTATATATCCAGATTGAGCCGGTTGAGATAGACTCCACTCAGCATTCCCTAGACATTACAGTGTTGCAGTGTTGAACAACAGTTTCGTAACCTGGAATTCAATTGGTATTTCACTAGCAGCTGAGCAGTATTGTTGTGTCGTCAGCGCGAATTACGAATTCCGGTGTCATCATACAGATCTCCATATATACGTGGACTGTGAAAGAATTGGCACACGGCAGTTTTCGCCAGCGAACCACCAGTGTGATAACCAATCATCAGTTTTCTGATCGCCGGAGGAGGAACTCACCTAAATCAAGTGGACTCGTCTCTCACCAAAGCAGAAGCGTCATCTCGTTGCCAAGGAAACCAGCAGCAGCGCACGCATCCTAGGAAGAGGCAACACCCACACTCCACTCAGAACTCTTGAAGGATCACACATTTTCTATACAGACGTACTCTGTATAAATAGGTATTTAAATTACATAGTTTTACACACATGAACACGTTCGAGAGATATCTTCACACCGATAGGTTCGTCGGATAGGATTATTTCAATGATAAAGTGTCGAATGTAAGATTAATGTATTGAAATCCTATAATTTACAGTAGTTTGTAAGTGTCTGTCTTCTTATTGATAGTTTAAAATTAACTACAATTAATATTCATTTGTCTTGTAAATGAGAGGCAAGTGATCTACTTACTGTTAAGTATTCATTGACCCAAGGGGGCTAATAGATAATTTCTAAGTTTCCCATGTCTAATGTAGATGAAATCGAACGCCTAGCGCAACTATTTGCTGATAACCAACTCATCAATGATCAAGCCCAGACTGACATAGATTATGAGTATGGAACACAGTTAAATGAGTCGGTAGGAAGTAGTGAGAAAGTTATAGACGAATCATTTGACGACTTAAACCGTCGTACCCTACGGTCTGGTAATCACTATAGTACCTCACCTAAGTATACTAAAGCAGTTACCCCTGTTACAGGTGATAGTGTGTCTGTTGCTAAATCGGTAACAACCTTATTAACCCAGCCTTCTGTTAAGAGTAAGAATACTAATTCGCTTAATAACACTAAAATGGCATCTTCTAACCCTCACACCCTACTAACACACCTACAGCTGATACTGTTATTAATATCATGCAGCGCGGCGAATGTTCGAAATTTCACGGGACAAGACGATTATAGGGTCGCACATTTTATTCGTGCATGTGAAGATAGCATGCGCAATAGTCACATAACGACTGACGAAGAAAAGAAAGCATATGTACGTTCCCATATAACGCAGGGTTCCTATGCAGGCAGTCGTTTAAATGCGTTTGGTTTACAAAGCCCTGACTATGAAAAGTTCAAGCGAACGCTAATTGGGATTATTGGGGGTAGGTCACAGCTGGGCCAGCCGTCACAGATGCCACAGATGCCTCACTCTCAGACTCCTTACGCGACACACTTAGCTCCGATCGCTCCTCCCCGCCTAACATATAAACAGAAAACATCGTTACGATGCGCACATTGTAATAAACGTGGCCACGTAATGGAAGATTGTTTTCAGCCCCGAGGTAATAGTGCAAACAAAGCCACACCCGGTGCAAAGCCATTCTCAAGGTCAAACAGAGAGGGAGCTAAAGCAGCACCTCCTCCTCCTACCCAGACAGCGCGCAAATGGTGCGCTCTTCACAAATCGACATCTCATAGTTCACATGAGTGCGATATACTAATAAAAGCTAGGGGAGTGGACCTAAGTGAAACGGAGGTGTCGTATAGGCGCAAGCAGAAACGTCCCCAGGACAAGTCATCGGGGGAAGACCAGCGCACACTACACCAAGGAGAGGGATAGATAGGGTAGTTCCCGCCCCTCCTCACAGCACTTCTATAGCGGCCTCATTAATAGCGGCGCTTAGAAAAGTGGAAGTGTTGTCAGTACCGGTGAGAGTGGATAATACCAGATTGGCTCTTGATATAGACACAGGTGCTTGCGCTAATGTATTGGCCTTGACATCGTATCACGAGTTACAACGTAAATTCCCTCACCGCAAATTCAAATGGAGGCCTAGTAACGCTGAGCTCGAAGGAGTTTCAGGTACTCAGCTGAGCATCAAAGGAATGGTGACGTTACCACTCAGATTCTCAAGACGTGGTACGCCCTTCTACGCGGACTTTTATATAGTTCAGCAGTTCATTTTGCCAGCTGACGGGTTACTTGGTCTACCAACTCTTCGAAAGAACATGATAGATGTTCATCCACGTAATAATAGTGTTACGTTTAAAGGTGTTTCCTACACAGCAATGAGTCATTCTGAACCTATGCTCACCGCTAGGACGAAGGTGTTGTCTACCAATCCTATTAAGAGGAAGGCGGATCATGCGTCAGAGATATCTCTCGACCTCAACCACACACCTTCCCAGCGTGATTACAGCAGCAAGAGTTGGAAGATAGTACCTGCAATGTTGAAGAGTACTCTCCATTACCAGAATGAGGAATTCACCAACGCAAAAATCCTGTGAGCTAAAGTGAACATTAGTTTCTGCAAATGATTCGTTCACTGCCCAGGGTGTGACAGGACGTGACTGCAGTTGTTGTGACTGCTCATCAATCAACATCCTGTCAACAAAATTCTTTCGTATGGCGTGAACAACCCCCAGTTACCAGCACCCAGCACCCACCCTAGTGATGATGACACATCCGGTCTGAGAGATGGTCTCAGCATTCTGAGGTATGGTGTTGTGGATGACGTTGTGTAACAATTAGCGGCGGTTTGCTGTACTCAGGATTTTTGTGAGCATTGACCCAATCACCGGACCTTGGAATCAGCTGTGTCTACTGTGACACACACACCCACAAGTCTACGGGATTGCGGGAGCAATTTCACATTATCAAGAAATTAAAGAAAGGATGTTATGTGTGTGATTTTCTAGATATCACAGCAATGTCGAAGTGCAACCAAATAAATTCCTAATTCGAGGTATTGTTGCGAATTGCCAACAGACTCGACTGGCCAGGATAGATCAAATAACACCACATGTCAAGGTGATCGATCATCCTCAGGGCAAGACACGCCTGTTAGAGCTGCTTGCCGACTACAGAAATAGTAGCCTTGCCAGGGGAAACGCTAGGTCAGACAGATTTAACATCCCATCATACAGCGTTAAAGGAAGGAACCAACCCTATTTACGTACCAGCTTATAGACTACCTCATAGCCAGCGCGCTGTAGTGCAAGATATGGTACAGGGTATGTTAGATGAGAATGTCATGAGACACTCAAAATCCCCCTTTAATAGCCCATTATTCCTCGTCCCGAAAAAGGATGGTGGATGGCGCCCTGTCATAGATTTCAGGCGCGTAAATGATCAAACAATCCCTGATAGGTACCCAATGCCTATCTTGAGTGACATATTGCAATCCTTAGGCAAGGATAATGCGGTATTTAGCAACTTAGATTTGCTTAGTGGGTATTGGCAAATACCACTCGATGAAAAATCACGAGAAATCACGGCATTTAGCACGCCTCTAGGCCACTTTGAGTTTCTACGAATGCCATTTGGTCTCAGAAATGCCCCACTAACATTTCAAAGAATGATCAACACCCTGTTTGCCGGACTAATTGGTAACACAGTCTGCGCTTATTTGGATGATCTAATAGTAGTCAGTAAGGACGTCGATTCCCATCTGATAAAACTGCGTGAAGTTTTGGCCAAACTTTCCACAGCAGGACTCAAAATAAAACTCTCAAAGTGCGAGTTTTTAAAATCCAGAATCCATTTCCTTGGTCATGTAGTTGACGGTGAGGGCATACACACAGTTAATGATAAAGTCAAAGCTGTATCTCAGTTCTCGCGTCCTACCTCAAATGATCATGTGCGTAGCCTTCTCGGATTATCTGGTTATAATCGTTCCTTTATCAAGGACTATTCAACATTAGCATCGGCCCGAACGAGGTTGCTCAAAAAAAGATGCAGTGTTTATATAGGATGCTGAAACGAGGAAAGTATTACGGCATTGAAGACAGCGCTAACCAATGCCCCGGTTCTAGCATTCCCAGACTACACTCAACCTTTCACTCTCTGTACTGACGCTCCCGGAATTGGAGTCGGAGCAGTGCTCATGCAAGAGGACACGCGTGGGAAGTTTAGAGTGATAGCATTTGCAAGTCGCAAACTAATCGATGCTGAAACACGTTATTCGGTGACGCATTTAGAAACGTTAGCCGTTGTGTGGGCACTTAAGAAGTTCAAAGACATTATCTTTGGCTACAAGATAACTGTTTTACTGATCATGCGGCAGTCACCGAACTGTTCCATGGCAGAAACTTATCAGGCAGATTAGCACGCTGGTATCTGACAATTCAAGAGTTTGACCCCGAATTTAGGTATTTACCTGGGAGGGCGAATGTTGTCGCCGACGCTCTGTCAAGAAATATAGCACCAGTAATGCCTGTATCAACATTCACTCTTTCGCAGCTGGAAGATGAGCAACGACGCGACCCATATTGGTCAGCTGTTATTTTTGCTCTCGAATCGGGCGAGGATGTTAAACTCCCCAAGTTATTTCTTCCCTTAAGTCAGTCTGAATTACGACATACCATACTCAATAGGACGAGAAAATCTCCTGAGGGTAATGTGTCTCAAATAGTCGTACCTGACACGTTGTGCAAAGCAGTAATGACATTGTTCCACGATGTCCCACAAGCAGGTCACCAAGGTCGTGATAAATGCTTAGCGGATTTACGAAAGAAGTATTTCTGGAACACTATGAAGAAAGACATAGAATTACACATAGCTAATTGTTTGGCATGTGCTCAACATAAAGGATCAACAGGATCACCTGCCCCGATTCTACAATATCCTACACCAGACGTCCGTTTGACACAGTCGCTGTTGATGTGTTACAACTCCCAATGAGTCATCAGGGATCAGGATACGTCTTAGTGTGTGTGGATCATTTTTCCAGGTTCGTGGTCTTGATCCCACTAAAAAGCAAAACGGCCGAAGCAGTAGCCTATGCATTAGTGATGAATCTCATATGTCCATATACTACGCCTAAAGTTCTACTCTCTGATAATGGAACAGAGTTCAAGAATGAGCTAATAGAGCATATATGTTTACAATATGGAATTAAACAAACTTTTGTGACAGCTTATCATCCACAGGCTAATGGCCTTGTTGAAAGAACCAATCGTAAAATCCTAGAAATACTGCGTCCAATCGTTAATGGTTTTCAATACGCATGGGAGGATTGGTTACCGCAGGTTGCAGCGTCGATTAATGGGTCAGTTAATAGCTCTACGGGCAAAACACCCTACTATATTGTCTATGGCACAGATAAACGTCTGCCTTACGACATCCTTACAGAGGCGCCATACCCGGTATATAATACGGATGATTTTGCGGCAAAACAAATTCATGTCTTTACAGAAATTCATAACCAAGTACGATCACAGCTAGCGGCGTCACGCGCCGAAATGATCATCAAACAGCATAAACATGCTAAACCTATCGCACTGAACGTTGGGGACGCTGTTATGTTACAGGTACCTGAAAGGAACTCCAAACTTTCGGCGAAATTTTCTGGTCCATTCCGCATAATCTCAAAAGAAGCAGGCAACAAATTCAAAATATGGAAGCCTAATGCACAGATCGCAGATGTCGTGCACGCGGATCGTCTGAAGAAGACCCAGATAAATGTCTTACCTCAAGTTGATGATAATGTGATTGATACATCCTTACAGACTGTTCAGAAGCAAAATGTCCCAAATGACTATTGTATGAAACTACGTTCTGCGAGTAGAAGTTAACTCGTACTTTCGCGTCAGATGGAAAACGTCGACGGCCAACTACAATCAGCATTGGACATTCTTCATGGTCTCAGCACAGCTTCGATGAATTCGACAATAGTTTCATGAGCGTTGTCGCTCAAGCTGTATCTCAACAGAATCGTGTTATTTCTCAAACCTTTCACGCGATTACTGCTCTAGAATCAAAGGTTAATGCAATCATAATGGAGTCTAACCAAGTTTCGAGGATTGTTACTAGGTTACAGAAAGCAATCCCGACGTTAGAATGGCTCCTTTACTTCACAGAATATTTGCATGCTGCTGAAATTTCAGTTCATAAAATTGTAACCTCTAAAAATGAACTAATAGACAGCATTGTAGATGCCGGGATAGGACGTGTGGACGCGAAGCTTGTGCCTGTGCAGACGCTTCTTGAAGCTTTAAAAATAGCCAAGTTGCAGTATCATTTAACTCCTATTTTCAATGACAATGAGGTTCAATATCATTACCCACTGTTGGAGTCAACCCTCACGCACAATGCAATTCTGATCCACATTCCTATGCGAGGGCAACATGAGTTTAATGCATGGCATTTAGAACCCTTCCCCTGGTTTGTGAACGACACACTGTATACCCTAGATAGGCCTAAAGAACTTTTCTTAGTAGGTGAAGAATATTCATTGTTATCAATAGAGGATTCTGAGGTACTGTCACGGTGTAAGTCGTCTTATCTACACCTACACGTATGTCCAGCCTACATGTTTGCATTTATTCCTGCTGCAGATGGAATATGTGAATTGGCAGTCATACAACCAAATGTACGCACAGCGTTAGCGCAATGCAGTTATAGGCCAGTTAGTCTAAAGACTGTGTTCCACGCTCACCTTCACAATGTGCAGTATTTGTTCTTTCCAAATCTCACTACTGTAATTTTAAAATGCCAAAATGGTGTTAAGCAGCTAGTTGTGAAAGGGCATTACAAGGCTCCTGATTACTGTGAAATCACTTGTAGTACATTACGGACCTTGCCTACTCATCAGCATTTTGCGTTAAATCGAAAACTCAAGTCTGCTTTAATTCCACTTCCTATAATGAATTTCACTATCAAGGATATTCAAATAGTATCAGAGAAATTAAAAGTGTTAGCTTTCTTGAACGAGACACATTTTGCTGATTTGAATAATAACTTGCCATTTTACCTGTCACGGGAATTTGCACTACCAAGTCTTACGATTCCCTCTATTCTGTTAATTCTGGCAATAATGTTCCTGTTCTGTTATTACCGGGCAGTATCATCCAAATTCAACATTGTTCATAACATACTAACCCGTACGACACAAAAGTCTAGGTCCCCTGTAGTAGAGAATACCCCTACAGTAATTTCCCCAGCTTAGTGTCTACATATCTGTTTATAACATGGTTAGGGTTGTCTAGGATGTACTGTACTCTGTGAGTTATTTAGGCCTCACGGAGCTCGGCTGGTAGGTGACCGAGCGATGTAATAGGCCCCTGTCTCATCAACAGAACGTATTATATAAATGGTTCAATACATCTGATATTATATTCAGATTCACCACCCTGTAACTTTCCACTGTCTATGAGTAAGACATGAGATTGACACGTGGTAGACAACTTAAAATATAAATATGTGTGAACGGACTGGTTAATTGGACAAGCAGCCGATTCATATAGTATACCTCCTTTCACTAGTGGTCGTACAGTATACCTCCTTTACTAGTGGTCGTACAGTATACCTCCTTCACTAGTGGTCGTACAGTATACCTCTTCACTAGTGGTCGTACAGTATACCTCCTTCACTAGTGGTCGACGGGTATACCTCCTTCACTAGTGGTCGTACGGTATACCTCCTTCACTAGTGGTCGTACGGTATACCTTCACTAGTGGTCGTACAGTATACCTTCACTAGTGGTCTAGTATACCTCCTTCACTAGTGGTCGTACAGTATACCTCCTTCACTAGTGGTCGTACGGTATACCTCCTTCACTAGTGGTCGCAGACTCCTTCACTAGTGGTCGTACGGTATACCTCCTTCACTAGTGGTCGTATGTATACCTCCTTCACTAGTGGTCGTACAGTATACCTCCTTCACTATGGTCGTACAGTATACCTCCTTCACTAGTGGTCGTACAGTATACCTCCTTCACTAGTGGTCGTACAGTATACCTCCTTCACTAGTGGTCGTACAGTATACCTTCACTAGTGGTCGTACAGTATACCTCCTTCACTAGTGGTCGTACAGTATACCTCCTTCACTAGTGGTCGTACAGTATACCCTTCACTGTGGTGGTCGTACAGTATACCTCCTTCACTAGTGGTCGTACGGTATACCTCCTTCACTAGTGGTCGTACAGTATACCTCCTTCACTAGTGGTCGTACAGTATACCTCCTTCACTAGTGGTCGTACAGTATACCTCCTTCACTAGTGGTCGTACAGTATACCTCCTTCACTAGTGGTCGTACGGTATACCTCCTTCACTAGTGGTCGTACGGTATACCTCCTTCACTAGTGGTCGTACGGTATACCTCCTTCACTAGTGGTCGTACAGTATACCTCCTTCACTAGTGGTCGTACAGTATACCTCCTTCACTAGTGGTCGTACAGTATACCTCCTTCACTAGTGGTCGTACGGTATACTCTTCACTAGTGTGGTCGTACGGTATACTTCCTTCATTCAGTGGTCGTACGGTATACCTCCTTCACTAGTGGTCGTACAGTATACCTCCTTCACTAGTGGTCGTACGGTATACCTCCTTCACTAGTGGTCGTACGGTATACCTCCTTCACTAGTGGTCGTACGGTATACCTCCTTCACTCGTGGTCGTACAGTATACCTCCTTCACTAGTGGTCGTACAGTATACCTCCTTCACTAGTGGTCGTACAGTATACCTCCTTCACTAGTGGTCGTACAGTATACCTCCTTCACTAGTGGTCGTACGGTATACCTCCTTCACTAGTGGTCGTACGGTATACCTCCTTCACTAGTGGTCGTACGGTATACCTCCTTCACTAGTGGTCGTACAGTATACCTCCTTCACTAGTGGTCGTACAGTATACCTCCTTCACTAGTGGTCGTACAGTATACCTCCTTCACTAGTGGTCGTACAGCAGTACCTTCACTAGTGGTCGCACAGTATACCTCCTTCACTAGTGGCTCAGTATACCTTCACTAGTGTCGTACAGTATACCTCCTTCATTAGTGGTCGTACGGTATACCTCCTTCACTAGTGGTCGTACGGTATACCTCCTTCACTAGTGGTCGTACGGTATACCTCCTTCACTCGTGGTCGTACAGTATACCTCCTTCACTAGTGGTCGTACAGTATACCTCCTTCACTAGTGGTCGTACAGTATACCTCCTTCACTAGTGGTCGTACAGTATACCTCCTTCACTAGTGGTCGTACGGTATACCTCCTTCACTAGTGGTCGTACGGTATACCTCCTTCACTAGTGGTCGTACAGTATACCTCCTTCACTAGTGGTCGTACAGTATACCTCCTTCACTAGTGGTCGTACAGTATACCTCCTTCACTAGTGGTCGTACAGTATACCTCCTTCACTAGTGGTCGTACAGTATACCTCCTTCACTAGTGGTCGTACAGTATACCTCCTTCACTAGTGGTCGTACAGTATACCTCCTTCACTAGTGGTCGTACGGTATACCTCCTTCACTAGTGGTCGTACGGTATACCTCCTTCACTAGTGGTCGTACAGTATACCTCCTTCACTAGTGGTCGTACAGTATACCTCCTTCACTAGTGGTCGTACAGTATACCTCCTTCACTAGTGGTCGTACAGTATACCTCCTTCACTAGTGGTCGTACAGTATACCTCCTTCACTAGTGGTCGTACAGTATACCTCCTTCACTGTCTATCTATCTATCTGTAATGATCGAATATCAGACCAAAGCTTACAGCCCAGAATTACATCACACATAACAGCAAGTACAGTACAGACCGCGTGGTACCCTAACACCACAGGTTGACACACCGCAAGGCCAAGACCTGACCCCGGCCTAAGTACATGCGTAACCCTACGATATAACCGTGTTAAGGAAACCACACCTGGCCAAGACCCACCCGGGCGGTAATAATTACAAAGCACTATTGTCCTGCGACATGACTTCACCTAGGCAAACACCTGTCCAGACCTGACCCAAGGGAGATCAAGGACCCGCTGACCGGCCAGCACCCCTGTTACCCAACCCAACAACCCGGTCAAGACACACCCACTTAAGTAGGAGAGGTCACCCTCCGGCTCCTCCAATATATAGGGACTGGAGCTCCTCTCACCGGCAGGAGTCTGATAACCAAGGAGGGCCAGCAACCACGTCCCCTGTCCCGCTCATCAAAGAAGTCCGTCACTAAAGGCAACGAGGTCTCCGCCGGGTCCATCGACATAGTGCTGTCAATTCAACGTATAACAGTAAGTGTAGGCGGTAGAAGTGCAGTGATCCCGAACCTTCCGACGATCGACTTAGTGAAGTGCCCATTCGACTTGTGAAGTTAAACGAACATATCATAGTCTGTCATACCCTGTGTACGAATCCCCCCATTAATTCCCCCCATGCAACTAGTAAATAAAGCTGTAACACGCAGTTGTGTTTTATATACAACACTTGTACTGAGCCTGTGTTAATATACGTAGTCACCCCCCACACCCTCATGACACGCTACCAAACTTCCTGTCTTTACATCCTCCTACTATAAATATTCTACCTATATGTAATATCCTCTTCTGGTGAGTTTTGTCTCATTACATATCTATCTATCTATCCATCTATCTATCTATCAAAGGTGAACGTGTTACAAATGCTTACAGAAAAAAGTTTATAGATTAATGCATCACTGTCATACCCGACATTTTTTGTCCTTAATTATGTCAGATATATCGATCTAAATATTGTGAACATATCCTGGAGAACTTCAGGAGCAGCCTTCATCTTGTGTAAACTTAGCACACATTATATATCTTACTGTGAGAGAGGAAAAAAACCCTCTGACATTAAATTTGCCGATTCACTGTAGACTTGTGTAACGCGTTTACTGAGTCTCTCTCTCTCTCTCTCTCTCTCTCTCTCTCTCTCTGTCATCCGCCCAACGACTTACCTACCTACCTAGCTGCCTGCCTGCCTTCCTTTCTGTCTATGTATCTATCCCTCTCTCTATCTATCTATCTGCCTGTCTGTCTGTCGTATCAGATGCAAAATTGTTCATGACCCTTAACTCCAAGTGAAAGTTCTTCCTTGAATATGTGTACCTGAATGCTTCACCAGCCAATGGCTTGGTATAGACAAGAAATTGACAGATAATATCAATCTTCCTTTTTTCTGTGGTAGAGGGCGACAACCTCGACTGAATACCAACTACCCTGTGAATGTGAGTCTCACAATGGAAGGGAAGCTTAAATGACCCCGAGTTTTATAGTTGTTACGTAGTCAGCCATAGGTAGTTGTCTCAGTACCTTTGTAGTACTTGAATCATCATACACATACACATTTTAGTACAAACAACTTTGCAAAACAACAAAAGACGATTTTATATACACAGCGTCTTCCTCGAATTACACAACACATTCTCTTTTTGCTATGATACGTCCTAAAAATTGCAAGGCTTTCACATAAGTCGCTTCAAGAGCTACATCATCTTCCGTACATGTAATAATTTTTAACACACACCTTCATGGCTGTCAAGTTTGCTCTCCTGAAGAAGTATGCTGGGGAGGGTCATATACTGTACACAGTAAATACCAGTGGTGTCAATATATCACCCTGCAGTGCATCAACAAATATCGGGTGGGTTCACAGTTACCCAACATGTTATGTATCAATGGTGAGAAAAATATACTTACAGATGCGGAAGATTTTAACACGGTAGGTTAGGTTAGGTTAGGTTAGGTTTGGTTGTGTTAGGTTTGGTTGTGTTAGGTTAGGATAGGTTATTTTGATTTCTACACAAATATTGCCTTTTCTGTACCACAGTTCGCCTTCCATTCAAATTAAGAATCTGGTTTACAGGAGGAAACTGGACATTCTAGTCAGGATAGCATGCCCGGAGGGTTTATATGCCTCTATATTAGTGAGGGCAACTGAGTAGATGCTGAAAACTTTACATTTTAAAACTATTATTTCAGTAAATCACAGCCACGTACAGACTAGCGATGAAAACAATATGTAACACAGTCTGAAACCGCATTGCACAGAACCTACAGAAGAGAGTCGGCGGGAGTAACACCATTACCTAAAGCTTTACTACGAGCCAGGTAAGTCCTCATCACTACCACCTTCTCTGAGTTCCTGGACTCAACACCTCCAATAAGAAGCACCTGGTAAATGACTCAGCTACCCACAAGACCAGGTAAGCAGGGGGTGATATACTGCACAACCAACATTCCACACCTCTCCTACCTTACCTTTCTCTTCGTTAATCACCACGCATCACACCACACACCATATATCACACATCACACCAGACATAACACACCATATAACCACTCACGACACATCACGCATGGCACATCACACACCAAATACCTCACAATACACATCCCAAACCTCCCACCCAACACACCACACCCAGCACACAACCTAACACCGAACAACACACTTCACAACAACAAACTTCACACACACCATACAACTCCACCAAACACCATACACGCCGTACTCGTCCACACACACACACACACACACACACACACACACACACACACACACACACACCTCCACCTAAAATGTCGCCCCTCCCCCAGACCCTCCAACACAACCACCGTCGTCCATTAATCCCCAACACATTATTTTCCCCAGGAAGAAAAGTGTTCCTAAACGTTCAACACATACAGTATACTCACGTCATCGGCATACTAATCATTACTCCTAAACTGAGTAATAGTTTTTTATCAGCATCATCCATAATGGTTGAACCGATTCATCAAAAATCATCTGTCTTCACTACCTCACTTACCTAGTTGTTGTAGGTTGGTGTATTGTATGACGAGTTTCAGGGCGGGGGGGGAGAGGGGGGGGGGTAGTTATAGATGTTTCATGATCTGTATTTTGTAAATCTATGTTGATTTACTGATTTGTATATGAACAATGGCAACGAACCACGTGATTGAAGCTCCCGGCGGCGATAATTTCTTATTTAGGTGAACGTCTTATGAAGAAACCTTTATATCCTTGTGTGAGCCCTGTACTCATCCCTCCCGATCACTAACTTCTCCTTCACCCTTCAGAACATCATGCTACCATCCTCACCACCGCTAAATATATGAACCAGTACATCCCCGTCTATCCCTCCTCACCAATCCAGTACATCCAGGGGCAGATTACTAATGGGGCTGTAGCCCCAGGAGCTCTAGAAAAATAGGCTGACAAAATTCGTTACAAAAATATAAGCCTTTTCTTTTAATAGGTCTTTTAGTCTAGCACAAAATAGCCAGTCCGGTCGCCACAGGCGATACAAAATCCTGGCAGGCAAGTTGGAATATTAGAGAGCTTTTCCGGCTGGCGATCATTATTTTAGATTTAGTATTCCCGCCTTGAGGTTGGCAGATCGGAGAAGACTTCTCGAGCTGTGATTGGCTCTTGTTGACATAAGTCTGATGCTATTGGCCAAAATATGAAGGTTTGGAGGTTTTCAGTGGCGGGAGATGGGAGTTTGTTTACGGTCTTTCAGCTGAGGGATAGTGTCTGATTATAGTGATAAAATACTTATAAAATAGAAGTTTATAACTGATGACACTTGCTAATGATAGTGTATATGTATTGAAGAGATTGTAATAGATATGTAACTAAATATCAATTACTTCCCAGATGGGCGTTGTAAACGCTTCTGCGCTTCACCTTGCACAAGATGTAAGGGGGTGCCCAATAAAGTAGCCCCCTCGGGGGTAATCTAAACTCTAAATCTCTACAGTCTACAAGTGAGGTCGCGGCGTACGTGGTTGTAGGCTGAGAGATTTATGTTTGTTTGGGTAAGGTGACACTCGTAGACGGCACATTGGTTAAGCCGCTGGAAGACAGGCAGCAAATGTGTAGCTGAAACCAGCGGCGATAACAACTATCATATGCCGTAATTTATGAAATGATGCACCACACACCACATATAACACACCACACACTATACACACCATATGCCACACCATATACCAAACAACACATCACACACACCATACACTACACACACACACACACACACACACACACACACACACACACACACACAAACACACACGAAAAACGTCTGTAGCTGTCGCCTTCATTGATTTCACTAAAGCATTCGACCTAGTCGACCACAATTTAATCATCAACAAAGTTATTGACCTCGGGCTTCGGAGAAGTCTTATACCATGGCTTACAGACTTCCTCAGTGACCGACGCCAAGCTGTACGCTTCCAAGGGGCTGTCTCCACCTTTCAGTCACTCACCTGTGGCGTCCCCCAAGGCACCAAGATGGGACCACTCTGCTTCCTTATGCTTATCAATGATGCCCTAAGAGAAACCCCTGCTCGCTGGAAATATGTCGACGACTCCACTATTGGGATCAGCGTCAACAATTCTGCTCCCGACTAACCGCCCTTCAGGATTTATTGAACAGTCTCCAAAACTGGGCCACCAACAACCACGTCACCATCAACCATACCAAGACCATGGTTATGCACATCAACCTCTCCTCCGACATTGTCCCACCCCCTTCCATTACTTTAGGCCCCAACACACTCCAGGATGTAGATTCCACGAAGCTCCTCGGCGTCACCATAGACAACAAACTAAATTGGAAACCACACGTCACTGAAGTTGTCAAATCCTTCAGTTTCCGTCTCCACCTCCTCTGCCGACTCAAGTCCCTCGGAGTTCCTGCACCTGAGCTCCTCAGTGTTTACTCAACATTCATACTTCCCAAGCTCACCTATGCCTCCCCTACCTGGTCTTCCTCCCTAAATGCCACACGATGTAAACACATAGAAAAAGTGCAAAAGAGGGCATGCAAAATTATTCTATCCTCTTCCTACTCCACATATCAAGAAGCGCTCAACACACTGACCCTTTCGACTCTCAACGACCATCACCACGACCTCATCTGCATATTTGGTAAGAAGCTGCTGCACCATCCTCGACACCTGCTCCTACTACCACCTGAGATCCCTAGCCCGAGAATTGCTGTTCGACACCACAACCGCATCCAGCCCATACGTGCACAAACTGATCGCTATAAGAACAGCCCAGTCCCAACCATTGTAAAAATTATCAATAACTTGTAATAAACCAGTGTATTCACTCCCAGTCAATCCTACTTTTTGCACTATCACTATGTTGAAATGCCCTGTTGTTTGAGCTTTTCCCCATCTAGTTATTATTTATCTTATTTGTACCACTTATGTTACTTGTATATTATTTGTAAATCGAAACCCATTCCCCAATTATGTAACTGTATATTTTCAGCCTTCTGGCTGCTATGCTCTTTCAATAAACCGTTAATTATTATTATTATTATTATTATTATTATTATTATTATTATTATTATTATTGTTATTGTTATTATTATTATTGTTGTTGTTGTTGTTATTATTGTTATTGTTATTATTGTTATTATTGTTATTGTTATTATTGTTATTATTATTATTATTATTATTATTATTATTATTATTATTATTATTATTATTATTATTATTATTATTATTATTGTTATTATTATTATTTTTGTTATTGTTATTGTTATCGTTATCGTTATTGTTATTGTTATTATTATTATTATTATTATTATTATTATTATTATTATCATTATTATTGTTATTGTTATTATTATTATTATTATTATTATTATTATTATTATTATTATTATTATTATTGTTGTTGTTGTTATTGTTATTGTTATTATTATTATTTTTGTTATTGTTATCGTTATTGTTATTATTATTATTATTATTATTATTATTATTATTATTATTACCTGATCGCACTACTCTCACCATAAACCAAACACAGCACAAACCACACCTCGCACATCAGACACTACACACACCATATCCCACTCCCCTCATACGCTATACACAGCACAAAGACCACACACCACACTACACCACACACCACACCACACACGCACCACACCATACACCTCCACCTAAAACATAATTAATAAATAAAACGCCACACCATATACTGTAGTTAAATAAATGATGCACTTATGTTGTAAATGAGTCAACGACATTTTTGCTTTGATGTTTCTACTACACGTCAAAATAATCTTTACATAGGATGTATGCATATATGTGTTACATACTTACATACATACATACATACAAACATAAAATATACATACAAGCATATATTCATACACACATACATATTAACCCATATACTCTAGCCAATACAAATAACCTGAGATAGGTCCACTGGACTTAATTAGCCCCAGGCCCACTAGCTAGACCCTTAATCCGGCCCTGAGTACAATCCCTCCTCGCCAACCCGACAACAGTGACTATCTTATTATTTCTGACAAAAATATTATGATCAGCTACACAGTGACCAACGACACCTTGTTGAATGTCCTCTTCTTCAATTCTTTCCTGACACTAAACATAATACTAGTAAGTATCTCTTGTTTCCTCCCCCCAACCCATCTATTTTTATCATTTATCATATTGAACTCCTTCAGTTGTGTGGCATCTTACACCTCCACACCTCCAACCATTCCTGAATTGCTCCTCCTAATTACTATAGTACAGGCTGATATAAACGGGTGTAGTGGCCGAGTGGATACGTCGCTCACTTCCTGTCTTTAGGGTCGCTAGTTAACGCCCAGGAAAACACCCCAGTCCACCCAGGTGTGAATATGTATCTAACTTTGTAGCTTGGGAAGTGAGGGCTGTCGAGTGAAGTGCCTGGAACATACTTCTTAAACGCCTTGTTCCTGACAGCTATTCTCTAAATCTCCCGTATAGTTCTCAACACACTGTACGGTCGTCGCTACCATCTCCCCAAAATCTAATTCTGTCACTGAGGCGAGCTTCCGTGACTAGACGCCATGTTTCATCATACATCAACACCATCACCCACCAATAACTCACATCTCGCACCTTTCTCTACAGTACAGACAAACATTACCAGCAATTCATTTCTGTCACACTAAGCCGATCTGATTCCCCCTTTCTAAACAGAAAATGTATACCACTTTCACCCACTTATACAGTAGATCTGATTTTTTCTTGTCATAGTTCACTCGGTCAGTCGATGTAGCGATTCTGGATAGTGGTAACAGTCAGGTAGCCAAAATGAAGCTTTAGTGGGGATGTAAGTACAGCACATATGCGGGCAGGGACTACCGAGCCCATACCTCCCGCTACGTTGTCTCGTTATCCGTTGCGTCATACAGGATGTAAATTACACATACTTGAATGAGGCAAGCCTTGTACTTCTCGCCAGTCCAGGGATAATTTTTCCCAGTGACGTCCCTCATTACATCAAAAAGTAAAGACGTCTGCTAAGTAATGACGGAATGACGTAAGTACCCGGTGGTGACGCAGGCAGGACATCCCGTAAATTTGGGATACTAGGTAAGGGGTAAGGAGGGGGCTAGAGTTTGCGTCATCAAAATCCCTCTCCCCCATAAAAAAAGCTGGAAATAACAGATGTACGGACTACCTGGAATTATAAGCTGACTGATATTGTTGATTTTGTTTTTTGTTTTTTTACTGTCCGTCTCGAGCGCCGACCTCAACCTGGGGAGACCATCAACACATCGGACTGGATAGGAGCTACGATTATACAGGGTGTCTCATTGATGTATTCACACTATCTTACAGATTTTCGTGGATATCGTGTGAATGCTTGTATTACAACAGCAACATTGTCCTCACTTGGTGATGTGTGAGGTCTAACACACGCGTTCAAAATGTTGTTGTTATAATACAAGCATCCACGGGGTCTCCCTGACAACATGTCAGGTAGTGTGAATACATTTTTCTGACACTGTATTTCGATGATACACGGGCGAGAAGTTTAGCTTAATTTGGCACACCTCAGCCCCGTTCACCCAACAGACCCCTGGCTACCGTGAAAAAGCACTCGTTACTAACCTGAGCTACTAGAACGAGTCTGTGAGCGACTAGAACGAGTCCCTGAGCTACTAGAACGAGTCTGAGCTATTAGAACGAGTCCCTGAGCTACTAGAACGAGTCCCTGAGCTACTAGAAGGAGTCTCTGAGCTACTAGAACGAGTCTCTGAGCTGCTAGAACGAGTCCCTGAGTTACTAGAACGAGTCTCTGAGCTACTAGACGACTGAGTTACTAGAACGAGTCTCTGAGCTACTAGAACGAGTCTCTGAGCTACTAGAACGAGTCCCTGAGTTACTAGAACGAGTCTCTGAGCTACTACAACGAGTCTCTGAGGAGCTACTAGAACGAGTCTACGAGTCTACTAGAACGAGTCTCTGAGCTACCGAGAACGAGTCTGAGCTGAACTACGAGTCTCTCTAGAATGAGTCTCTGAGCTCTAGAACGAGTCTCTGAATCACTAGAACGAGTCTCTGAGTTACTAGAACGAGTCTCTGACTACAACGAGTCTCTGAGCTACTACAACGAGTCTCTGAGCTCATAGAACGAGTCTCTGAGCTACTAGAACGAGTCTCTGAGCTACTAGAACGAGTCTCTGAGCTACTACAACGAGTCTCTGAACCACTAGAACGAGTCTCTGAGCTACTAGAACGAGTCTCTGAACCACTAGAACGAGTCTCTGAGCTACTAGAACGAGTCTCTGAGCTACTAGAACGAGTCTCTGAACCACTAGAACGAGTCCCTGAACTACTTGAACGAGTCTCTGAGCTACTAGAACGAGTCTCTGAATCACTAGAACGAGTCCCTGAACTACTTGAACGAGTCTCTGAGCTACTAGAACGAGTCTCTGAACCACTAGAACGAGTCTGTGAGCTACTAGAACGAGTCCCTGAGTTACTAGAACGACACCCTGAAGGGTTGAAAGGCGTGTCGTGGTATGGCCCTGAAGGGTAGCCCGAAAGGTGTTGGTCTAAAGGTGTGGCGTGGCTCTGAAGGATGTGGAGCGTTGCAGCCCTGAAGGGCTTGGTGTGGCCCTAAGGGGTATTCCATGACCCTCAAGAGTGTGGAGTGGTGTGGCCACGAAGGATATGTGTGTTGTAGCTTTGAAGGATGTGGTGTGATGTGGCCTAAAAGGTGTGCTGTTGCCCTAGAAAGTGTGGCGTGGTGTGACTCATAATGGTGTGGCGTGGCTTTGAAAGGCGTGGTGAGGCCCTGAATGTTGTGTGTGTGTGTGTGTGTGTGTGCGTGCGCACAGGGTCGTATAATGCGCTTAGTGTGGCAGCATTATGTTAGTGTTAAGGTGCAAGCACAGCTTGCTTCCTCTTGCTTTCAGCTGCCGCCACTGACGAGCCCTCGTGGTGAACAGGGAAGCAACTTGCATAAGTAGTACACAGCCTCTTCACCATCAAAATTCCTGCTGTGCGTCCTCGTGGCAACACACGTTACTAGGTGCTTCGTGGGCCCAGGCTAGACCAACAACGGATCTCGGAGTAGCAGTGGGCCCCAAACGGACGGCACATAGGCCCAGTGGCCCACTGACATGTGGACACGTCCTGGCCCCTACCAACCACTGCCCGGCTGCCTTGCGGATTAACCTTGGTAGGTACAAGGCTACGGAAGTAAACCCGAACGAAAAATCTGCTGTGGAGCCCTGCATCAGGCAGACATGCTTACAAAGCTCCAACAAGACCCCAATGGCAGTATAGGCAGGAGAGGTGACCACCATGCGAACCCAACGGCTACACCGACGGACGAAGGCAATGCAGTCCATTACAACTCTCCCTCTCCCCTGTCGTTGCAACAGTTGCACCACTGGATCATGAAAAGGGAGACCCAAGATGTGTGGTTGTTGCTGGTGCTCCTGCCTCACCACATAAATCAACTCACACGCAGCCATCATCCAGCTCCTCATCATCATCATCATAACCCCTATACCCCCAAATGTCCTTTGATGACGGAAGAGTGACGACGGGACAGGCAGAGATGACTGCCGGGAGTCTAGCCACAACTCTGCATATGGGCAGCATGGATAAGATGGTTGTTTATGCACTGGGATCTAGGCAGAAGTGCAATCCGGTCCTGACTATGCTACTGAGCAGCTCTTTTGAGGAGCCACTCTGCTCACCCCACATGGGGAGGAGGCTAGAAAAGGTGCCCTAACATAGCCTGCCTAAAGAACCAACCTGACTGGGCAACCGCACCCAGTAAGGTCATCCTTACTGGGTGCGGTAATCAATGTACTCGTCGATGATAAACGTGCTGCTTTAACTGACTGGCAGAACAACCCTCAGTCTTGGACTAAAGTTGATATCTTCCGCAAGAAGAAGTGGCGGCCCAGCAAGAACTTCGCATTCTAAAGAACGACTGGTTTAAAACTAAAGCATGTGAAACACAAAAACTTGCAGTTCAGCACAAAATGCACGAATTATTCAATACCACTAAAACATTTTATGGGCCAATCACTCATGGTACAGCCCCCACCTCTCATCCGACAGAAACTTCCTAATTAAAGAGGAAGAAGGCATCCTTCAGTGCTAGAAAGAGCACTACCATTCACTGCTCAACTGAAGCACCTATGTGGATGTCCTAACTACCCAGTAGGTCCCTCAGCATCCAGAGCTGATCCACCTCAGCTATCCTCCACCCCTGGATGAGGTACAGACTGCCAGCAAGCAGATGAAAATAACAAAGTTTCAGGGACTGAAGGAATCTCAGCCAAGGTGTATAAGGCAGGTAGACCTTTGCTTACCAGCTGTCTCCACTCTCTCCTGGGGAATATATGGGAAAAGGAGGAAATCCTCCCAACTCTTAAAGACGCCCCCAGCGTCAATATTTATAAGAACAAGGAAGACCGGTCTGTCTGTGGCAACTACCGCGGTATCACGCTGCTGTCCGTAGCTGGCAAGATTATCGTTCGAGTCCTCCTAAACAGACATCTTCCTCAGGCGGAAAAATTCCTCCCAGAATCTCAATGGGGCTTTAGATAACGAATAGTAAATGTAACGCTGGCGGGCAACTGAAAAAGTGCCAAATCGATCCCCTCACCTGGGAGACGATTATTCCACACCATAACGCATGGAGGATCACCACACAAGAAGGTGTCAATACTTTCGAGTTAGCCCGACTACATACCGAGGCAGACAAGCGTCAACGCTGGAAAGACACTGTCGCCGCCCCTCCCGCACTAGATGTAGCCCTCCACATGTGCAACATCTGTGAACGACCCTGCCGGTCCCGTATTGGCCTCTTTAGGCACCTCAGAACTCGCCAACGTAGGTGACATCCTTAATAACTCATATCATTGTATCATAGCTGGATGATCGTTATACTTGATCCCGAGTGACAGCAAAGTAGTAGTAGTTGGTTTGGTGTGTTGTGGCCCTAAGAAGTGGTGTGGTGTGGCTCCAAAGGGTGTATCGTGGTGTGGCCCTAAAAGGTGTGGCATGGGCATGAAAGATGTGATGTGTTGTGTCCCTGAAAGGTGTGGCGTGGTGTGGCTCTGAAGGATGTGGTGTGATGATGCTTTGAAGGGTGCGGAATGGTGTGGCCCTGATGGGTGTGGCATGGTGTGGTCTTAAAGGGTGTGGCATGGTGTGGTCTTGAAGGGTGTGGCGTGGTGTGGACCTGAAGAATGCGGCGTGTTGTGGCCCCGGAGGTTGTGGTGTGGTGCAACTCTGAAGGGTGCGGCGTGATGTGGCCCTGAAGGGTGTCGTGTGATGTGACCCTGAAGGCTGTCGTGTGATGTGGCCCTGAAGGGTGTGGCGTGGTGTGGTCCAGAAGAGCGGGGCGTGGTGTTCCCCTGAAGAATATGGCGTGGTATTTTCCTGGATAGTGTGGCGTGGTGTGGCCCTGAAGGGTGCTGCGTGGTGTGGCTCTGAAGAATGTGTCGTGTTGTGGCCCAGGAGGGTGTGGCGTGATGTGGCTTTGCAGGATGCGGCGTGGTGTGGCCTGAAGGGTGTGATGTGGTGTGGTCCTGAAGGGTGTGGCGTAGTGTGGCGTGGTGTGGTCCTGGCGGCTGTGGCGTGGTGTGGTCCTGGAGGGTGTGAAGGGGTGTGGACCTGGGTGTGTGACGTGGTGTGGTCCTGGAGGGTGTGACGTGGTGTGGTCCTGGAGGGTGTGACGTGGTGTGGTCCTGGGGTGTGTGGCGTGGTGCGGTCCTGGAGGGTTTGGCGTGGTGTAGAACTGGAGGGTGTGACGTGGTTTGGTCCTGGAGGGTGTGGCGTGGTGTGGTCCTGGATGGTGGGGCGTGGTGTGGAACTGGAGGGTGTGACGGTGTGGTCCTGGAGGGTGTGACGTGGTGTGGTCCTGGATGGTGTGACGTGGTGTGGTCCTGGATGGTGGGGCGTGGTGTGGAACTGGAGGGTGTGACGTGGTGTGGTCCTGGATGGTGTGACGTGGTGTGGTCCTGGATGGTGGGGCGCGGTGTGGAACTGGAGGATGTGACGTGATGTGGTCCTGGAGGTGTGACGTGGTGTGGTTCTGGAGGATGTGACGTGGTGTGGTCCTGGATGGTGTGACGTGGTGTGGTCCTGGAGGGTGTGACGTGGTGTGCTGTGGTTCGGCGTAATATAATCCTTGACGGTGTGGCGTGGTGTGGAACTGGAGGGTGTGACGTGGTGTGGTCCTGGAGGGTGTGGCGTGGTGTGGCCGAGTGTTCAACGAGGCGTGTCACTGTCGCGAATGGGGATAGTTACCACCATCCTACCGTCTACCATCTGTCACCATCACTGATTATGACAAATTGGTGGAAACTTTGCTTTGTTGATACATTTACGACGTCAACACGAGGCGCCGGACTGTAGTTTCCGGTTCACATCTAAAAAAGTATTTCAAAGAGAGTAGAGCGGTGCGATTACCTAAATTTCGAGCTATAATGTCCGGTGTTCACTTAAAACTAATTCAGAGAGAGAGAGCGAATGGCGGAGTTCCGGTTCAGACTTCAGTTTCTACATCAGTTCTAATTCCCCTAAACATATGGCTGTTAGGGTCGTAAGAAACCCTGAATTATTACGTACATTAATGAGTCAAAATCAAGTACTGGAGATATTTGAAAGTAACTTAAACCATAATGCACATATCACTATACCTGAAAGTGGGTCCGTTTCGGTCAGTGTGGATACAACACTTTTTAAATAACAAGTCTTCAGTGAGCAATGAGGTAGCGTGACCGGCACTGTACTCGACCGCCTTCACTCCCAACTGTAAAGTACTCGGGGGTGTCGCGAGAGTGAACCAGCGACCCTTAGACAGGAGCCGAGTGTTCTATCTGCTCGGTCGCCACGCTCCTTATCAATACATAATTTTTATACATTCGCTAACAAAAGTCCTGTCGCCTCTTCTGCTGCTCCACGAACCCCGAGATTCAGATTCGTGAGCCCGAAGCAGTAGACACTGATGCATTATTCTGTCGATAGATGCTTCGGATTCACTAGTCTGAATCTCGGGGTTCGTGGAGCAGCAGAAGAGGCGACAGGACTTTTGTTCGCGAATGTACAAGTAATATATACTACTATGGACACTAAGATAAATTATCAACTATAAGTAACAAATAAAATAAATATCCTCCACTAATTAATTACCCCGACGAAGAAATATAATTTCATTCACCCTAATATTACCTCCAAATAATTCATGCAACCCCCGTCAAATCATTACCCCCCACCTACTTATTATAAGGGGGTGAAATAATAAAAGGTACAAGAGGGGTATAAAGTGACAAAAAACACAATCAGATACATAAACACATATTTGAGAGTATATTCTTAACCGGTAAGAAAGAAGCCAAAGAAAAACTGAGTAAACAAAAGCATAATAAATGCATTAGGATAAACATTAAAACCAGCACTAGCACATATCTCTCGCGCGCCAAAAACATCTCATAGTCACGTGAAGAAGCTCAGGCATCAGAGTGAATAATCCTTGTCAACAATACAGGAAGAAGAAAACGGAAATAGCCAGTGAATGTGGAGCAACTGTTGGGTCATTAATAAATAATACCTGAGCTTTCTCGACCACAACACACGCTGCTGTCTCTCTCTCTCTCTCCCTCCCTCCCTCCCTCCCTCTCTCTCCCCTCCACATTTTCCCTCACCTTTCTCCCTTATTTCCTTCCTCCTTACTTCTCTCCCTCCTTTCTTCCCTCTTTTACTCCCTTTCTCACTCCCTCCTTTCCTTCCTCCTTCTCTCTCTCTCTCTCTCTCTCTCTCCCCCTTCTTCCTTCCTTTACTCACTTCCTTTTCATTTGCTTCTCATTCCCTCCTCCTCCCTCTTACCTCCCCCCGCTCCTCACCCACTCCTTCCTTCACTCCCTCGCCCCCCTCTCTCCCTCCCCACCCACTACAAAAAAGAGTTTACCTAGCCAGAAAGTTACAGGTATTAATTTCAATACTATATGTTGATACAGACCCACGGTTGAACTTGTAGGAGCCACCTGTTGCCGACTATCTATAAGTCATAAAATCTAATTCGTATAGAGTACACTGGTGCAGAGTGGATACTGGCAGACACACAGACACACAGGTAACGAGGAAAAGTAAAAGACACTAGGTTTTAACAGTATTAGTTATCATTTAATTGGGTTAAATTAGGTAAGATATGGTTAGGTTAGGTGAGGCTAGGTGAGGTTAGGTTTAAAATAACAACATGGCCTGATATGTTCAAAAAACAAAATCAACTTAAAATGAAAAGTTCCCTGAGAAACAATTAAGGTCGAAACGTTGTAAACAAGATGATATACGTACATCCAAAACACCGTAACCTGCAAACTCTGGGACGTGAAATGGTTCTCCTCACCTGTCAAAACACACCTCGGGCAACACAACCCTGACTCTCACCGCCTTCCGGGACGATAAGAACATAAGAACATAAGAAAATAAGGAGTCTGCAATAGGCCGGTTGGCCTGTGCATGGCAGCTCCTGTCGAGAGGTACTACCACTCTCTATCATCCATGAATCTATCCGGTCTCCTTTTGAAACTTTCCAGCGTTCCAGCACTTACTACATAGTTGCTAAGCTTGTTCCACTCGTCCACCACCCTATTTGTAAACCAGTTCCTTCCTATCTCCCTCCTAAACCTAAACTTATCTAACTTAAATCCGTTGCTTCGAGTCCTATCCTGCTCGGATATTATAAGAACTTTATCTATATCCCCTTTATTGATTCCTTTCACCTACTTAAATACTTCTATCATATCTCCCCGCACTCTTCGTCTTTCTAGGGAATGCAAGTTTAGTTTCTTTAACCTATCCTGATATGGAAGATTTCTAAGTCCCGGAATCATTTTCGGCATTCTTCGCTGCACCGACTCTAGTGAACTGATCCATTATATAATAAGGGCACCAGAACTCAACCGCATAATCGAGGTGCGGCCTGACTAGCGCAAGATGTAGTTGCAATAAGACCTCTGCACTCTTATTACTTACACTTCTAGATATAAAACCCAATACTCTGTTTGCCTTATTTCGAACGTTAACACACTGTTTTCTAGGCCGTAGGTCCAGGCTTACACGTACCCCTAGGTCTCTTTCACAAGTCGACTTCTCTAGGTTGATGTTGTTAAGGCTGTATACATTGACAGTATTTGTTTTTCCAATATAAGTACGCTGCACTGAGTGCACTTGCTGGTGTTGAATTTCATTTGCCATTTTTCAGACCACCCTTGCAGTTTATTTAGATCCTCCTGTAATGCATTTGCATCCTGACCTGAATTAATCTGCCGCCCTATTTTGGTGTCATCCGCAAACTTGCTTATGTCACTGCTGATCCCAGTATCTAGATCGTTTATGTAGATTATGAACAAGAGTGGGCCTAGTACTGACCCCTGGGGAACCCCACTGGTTACACGGCCCCACTCAGATTTAACACCATCTACACTGATCCTCTGCGTTCTATTGGTGAGCCATGATTTTATCCAATTTAAAACTTTACCCTCGATACCATGAGCCTTAATTTTTCTGAGAAGCCTCTGATGCGGTATTCTGCCAAATGCTTTGCTAAAGTCTAAGTAAATAACATCGTAATTTTCGTCATTATCTACTACCTCGAAGACTTTCCTAAAAAACGTCAGCAGATTTGTTAGACAAGATTTTCCCTTTGTAAACCCATGTTGAGAGTCTAAGATTAATTTGCTTTTCTTTAAATGCGATCGGATGCTATCTGCTATAATTGATTCAAGAAATTTCCCCACTACAGACGTCAAACTGGTTGGCCGGTAATTTGACGCTGATGCTCTGTCTTCCTTTTTGAATATGGGTACTACATTTGCCTGTTTCCACAAGTCTGGCACAACTCCCCTGTCTAATGATTTTGTAAATAAATTTACGAGGGCTCCGCTAATCTGTTCAAGGATACATTAAAATGTTGTATCAATAATTGAATAAAGGGTGAAACAGGAACCGAGTCTGTATGGGTAGAAATTACGGAAGGAAGAAAAAAACTAATTATGGGAGTGATTTACAGGCCCCCAAGTCTTGGGAAAGAAGCAGCTCAGCCTATATGGCAGGAAATGAGTAGGGCGGCAAAATATAACAACCTGTGCATTATGGGGGATTTCAACTTCAGAAATATTGACTGGGACAACATTGTAGGTGACTATGAATCTGAAGACTTCCTAGACGCAGTACAGGACAATTTTTTGAAACAACTAATTACAGAACCTACCAGAGGTGACAATATATTAGACCTAGTATTAACAAATAAAGAAAATATTATCAGAGATATCACAGTAGGGGAAGAACTAGGTAACAGTGATCACAGAGAAATCAGGTTCACCCTATATTGGGAAACAAAAAACAATGACAATATGGTCAGAGTCCCAAACTTTTGGTTGGCGGATTATCAGGGGTTAAGAAGGTACCTAGGTGAGGTCACCTGGGAACAGTCACGTCAGTCCCCAGTAGGAAGGGGTGAGGTCATAGATGACACAACAATGTTCATGACTATAATATATTCAATAGTATACTACATAAAGCACAAGAACAAAATATACCATACAGAAAAATTAGGTCAAAAAAGAATGAGCCAAGGTGGATGACTAGAAAACTTAAACATGACATAGGAATAAAGAAAGGAATATATAAGAAATTAAAGGGAGGGGAGGAGCAGCTCAGAAATAGGTATAATGAACTATCTACGAATGTTTAGAAAAATGTAAGGAAAGCAAAGAGAGACTATGAAATCAAAATAGAAAGAGAATCCACGGCGAATCCCAAGGGATTTTTCCAGGTATATAGAGCAAAGGTCAAGGACAAAGTTGGGCCTTTAAAGTCAGGGAGGGGAGAAGTGATAAATGGCAGTGAAGAAAAAAGCAAAGCATTGAACAGCTACTTCTTATCAGTTTTCACAGAAGAAATTCGCAATGAAATTCCCTACACTCTTTCAAGACTCGAGAGAAAATTTCATCCGGCCCTGGGGATTTTGTCTTCTTTAGTTTATTTATCCTCTTAAGAACATCCTCTTTTCTGATAGTGATATTCATTAATTTCTCTTCTTCGTTTCCCCTAAATATCAGTTCCACTTCTGGAATTTCCTCACGAATTGAGGAATATACCTGGAAAAATCCCTTGGGATTCGCCTTGGATTCTCTTGCTATTTTGATTTCATAGTCTCTCTTTGCTTTCTTTACACTTTTCTTAACATTCCTAGATAGTTCATGATACCTATTTCTGAGCTGCTCCTCCCCTCCCTTTAATTTCTTATATATTCCTTTCTTTATTCCTATGTTATGTTTAAGTTTTCTGGTCATCCACCTTGGCTCATTTTTATTTGACCTAATTTTTCTGTATGGTATATTTTGTTCTTGTGCTTTATGTAGTATACTAGTGAATATATTATAGTCATGATCAATTGTTGTGTCATCTATGACCTCACCCCTTCCCACTAGGGACTGACGTGACTGTTCCCAGGTGACCTCACCTAGGTACCTTCTTAACCCCTGATAATCCGCCAACCGAAAGTTGGGACTCTGACCATATTGTCATTGTTTTTTGTTTCCCAATATAGGGTGAACCTGATTTCTCTGTGATCACTGTTACCTAGTTCCTCCCCTACTGTGATATCTCTGATAATATTTTCTTTATTTGTTAATACTAGGTCTAATATATTGTCACCTCTGGTAGGTTCTGTAATTAGTTGTTTCAAAAATTTGTCCTGTACTGCGTCTAGGAAGTCTTCAGATTCATAGTCACCTACAATGTTGTCCCAGTCAATATTTCTGAAGTTGAAATCCCCCATAAAGCACAGGTTGTTATATTTTGCTGCCCTACTCATTTCCTGCCATATGGGCTGAGCTGCTTCTTTCCCAAGACTTGGGGGCCTGCAAATCACTCCCATAATTAGTTTTCTCTTCCTTCCGTGATTTCTACTCATACAGACTGGGTTCCTATTTCACCCTTTATTGAATTATTAATACAACATTTTAATGAATCCTTGACGAAGAGTGCGACCCCTCCCCCCTTCCTACCTTCCCTGTCCTTGTGAAAAAGGCTATACCCTTCTATGTGGTAATCTGATAAAAAAAATTTGCTCTCCAGATTCATCCAAGTTTCGGTGATTGCTATGACGTCTACATTCTCGGTACATACAACCGCTCTCAGCAAGTCTATTTTATTTCTAACGCTCCTACTGTTTGTATAGTATACATTTAAACCTACCCTTCCCTGGTCCTGTTTTACCCCTTGTCCTGAGTAACCAATTTTACTTCCCAGGACCAGCTTGTTTTTTGACTCCCACTTACCCCGGCCTCTGCCTACTGGCGAAACCCCCCCTTTGGAGTGACAATTTCACGCTCCAGGGATGCAGACAACGTCTTTACCCCTGCACGAGACGAGTGTACTCCGTCACGACTGTACAGGTAGTCGTTGCCATAAAATCGTTGCCAGCTATCAATGAATGCTCAACCATTGTTTTCACAATGTTTTTCCAGTGTAATCCATCATTACAGGCGGGCGGTGGTTCATTAGTTCGTTGTGGTCCAGCTTATAGTAAAGTTGGCAACCCCTTACATAGAGATGATATATTTTGCCATTTCAGTTGTCGGGGTTTTCTCTCTCGCTATCGGTGATCTGTCAGGGATTGCCAATGATCGTTTTAAATATACTGTATACACGTATAATTACACTGGCCTATATTTTTCGCTATGTGAGTTGTTTAGTAATTATAACAGCGGCCATTATCTATTTCAGATATAGACGGTTTCAAAACGTCAGAAATGTTATGTTATCTCTGGAGTAATTAACCTGTGAACACCTGAATATTAGGTATGATGGCTTATTTCACATTAAAATTAACCTAACCTAACCTAACACTAATCTCAATTAACCTAACCTAACCTAACCTAACGCTAATCTCAATTAACCTAACCTAACTCCCCAGGTAGCTTTCGGGTATTTACACTTATTAGAGATTGTTTCATTTCAGATCTGTATGCCACTTAGGTACAGTATGTATTAATGAAATTAAATAATTATCATTCTAATTGTGATTATTATCATCTTTCTTATTGTTAATATTGTCATTCTTAATAATAACACTATCATTAATAGTCACCCGACACCTCTAAGGTTTGCAACATGTCTGGGACTTGTTTATTACTCTGCTTCATGGATGTGATGTTATGACAAATACGCGCATTTGGGAAACAACACAGACAAGTGCAAATGAACAAACACGTGTGACCGCATCATTAGGGAAATTAGGGCGGCTCCCAAGTCGCTGAGTAACCAATTTTACTTCCCAGGACCAGCTTGTTTTTTGACTCCCACTTACCCCGGCCTCTGCCTACTGGCGAAACCCCCCCTTTGGAGTGACAATTTCACGCTCCAGGGATGCAGACAACGTCTTTACCCCTGCACGAGACGAGTGTACTCCGTCACGACTGTACAGGTAGTCGTTGCCATAAAATCGTTGCCAGCTATCAATGAATGCTCAACCATTGTTTTCACAATGTTTTTCCAGTGTAATCCATCATTACAGGCGGGCGGTGGTTCATTAGTTCGTTGTGGTCCAGCTTATAGTAAAGTTGGCAACCCCTTACATAGAGATGATATATTTTGCCATTTCAGTTGTCGGGGTTTTCTCTCTCGCTATCGGTGATCTGTCAGGGATTGCCAATGATCGTTTTAAATATACTGTATACACGTATAATTACACTGGCCTATATTTTTCGCTATGTGAGTTGTTTAGTAATTATAACAGCGGCCATTATCTATTTCAGATATAGACGGTTTCAAAACGTCAGAAATGTTATGTTATCTCTGGAGTAATTAACCTGTGAACACCTGAATATTAGGTATGATGGCTTATTTCACATTAAAATTAACCTAACCTAACCTAACACTAATCTCAATTAACCTAACCTAACCTAACGCTAATCTCAATTAACCTAACCTAACTCCCCAGGTAGCTTTCGGGTATTTACACTTATTAGAGATTGTTTCATTTCAGATCTGTATGCCACTTAGGTACAGTATGTATTAATGAAATTAAATAATTATCATTCTAATTGTGATTATTATCATCTTTCTTATTGTTAATATTGTCATTCTTAATAATAACACTATCATTAATAGTCACCCGACACCTCTAAGGTTTGCAACATGTCTGGGACTTGTTTATTACTCTGCTTCATGGATGTGATGTTATGACAAATACGCGCATTTGGGAAACAACACAGACAAGTGCAAATGAACAAACACGTGTGACCGCATCATTAGGGAAATTAGTGGGCGGCTCCCAAGTCGCTGGAGGGCCATAGAGAGGAATATTTATATCTGTTATTCCGCCATGAATTGATCAGTCACCTCTATATTCGCTGTAAGGAGGGTGTTTATGTTTAATATGGACATGCACGCCCCTTTGCCTCATCCAAACCACAGCCACACTCACTAACACTGTTAAACACACAAACAAACACATGGACAGCGACGACGTTTTTGTGTTTCTGCGGATGAGAAATATACCTGATTATACAACACTGCATAGTCATATATTCTTATCCAACACCATCATATTCAGAAGTAAATACACATATTTCGTAGAGATCCCACTTGTGGGAGACCTTGTACAGTTCTTCAACATGTGAGGGTAATATTGTAGTTTTAATATAGACATACAGACGATATCCAAAGAAATGTTTAACACAATTCATATACATTTATCTGAGTCTCCCTGTACACGCTGACCCTCCACAACAGTGTAAGGTATGAAAGGCACCATGGTTATATTTTATGAACACAGGTGCTCGTTAAGTGCTGCAAGGAATTACGTTAGAAAGTTGTGGATATTCTTTTGACGAGCTCAGGAAGTTAGCTCCAGGCTCTTGTCAATTTCAGGGCTAACACACACGCCAACACACACCGCGCGCACATGTTTACACACACACACACACACACACACCACACTACTACTACTGCTTTGCTGTCACTCGGAATCGAATATGACGATCATCCAGCTATGATACAATGCTAGGAGTTATAAGGGATGTCACCTTCATTGGTGAGTTTTGAGGTGACTAAAGAGGCCGATACGGGACCAGCAGAGTCATTCACATTCGTTGTACAGTCGTGAACAGAAGTCCTGTCGCCCCTTCTGCTGTTCCGTGCACCAAGAGATTCAGACTCATGAACCCGAAGCAGTAGACACTGGTGCATTATTCTGCCCATAAATGCTTCGGATTCATGAGTCTGAATCTCAGGATTCGTGGAGCAGCAGAAGGGGCGACAGGACTTTTGTTCACGAGTGTACATGTGAAGAGGAACACTCGCAACAAAAAGTATCGGTGCATACTGTAGTGTGAACAATTTGAGACCAGTGACGATAGGTATTGGGAAAGGCGAGTTGTTCCAGCCGTATGGTGGCAGCCCTGTAATCCTGCTGAGCAGCTACTATGGCCTAGTCAAGTGAAACAAACCGTTATAAATAAGGTCGGGAATTGATAAATAGACAGTATGAAATATGAGGAGCTCCCTGTTAAAAAAATTATTTGTCGTCCTGAGGTGGTGCAACGTGGACGGCCGCTCTGAGACCTGTCGTCTGTAGCACCAGTTTCGAGGTATCGCCGAATCCATCGTGCAGCGGTGTTCCTGTGGACACCAACCTGCCGGGTAATATCTGTGACGCCGAACCCTTCGTTATGAAGGGCAATAATAGCTCCTCGTGTTTCCTCTGAGGTTTCTATGTCGTCTGGCATGTGTAGATCTCTACTGCTTCATATTGCCTCCGTTTTATACCCACGTTCACCGAGACCGAACCCTCTCGCATCATTCAGTTGACACAAAGCAACAATCCGAAAAGAGGAAACAAACACACTGATTGTCAGCACTAGATATACACTCGCACCAATACTTTTTGGTGCGAGTGTACATCTAGTGCGGGAGGGGCGATGGCAGCGTCTTTCCGGCGTTGTCGCTTGTCTGCCTCGGTTTGCAGTCGGGATAACTCGATAGTAATGACAAATTCTCGTGTGGTGCTCCTCCAAGCGTTACGACGTGGAGTAATCGACTCCCAGGTGAGGGGGTCAATTTGGCACTTTTTCAAGTTAGTCTTAAGACTATCCTTATACCTTTATAGTTGCCCGCCGGCGTTACGGTTACCATTCGTTAGGTGACTGTAAAATTGCTGCTTTGGTAGACTGTCGTCCATGCGGGCAACATGGCCAGTCCAGCGTAGTTGTTCATGGATAATGGTAGCCTCAATGCTCCTACAGTTGGTGTCAGCGAGAATACTGGCGTTTATTCTCTTGTCTTACCAGTGAACTCGGAGGTGTGGAACGTAGACTACGTTGGTGAAAGTTTTCAAGTCCCTTGAGGTGCCTCCTGTATGTTACCCATGTCTCGCTGCCATATAGCAGGGTAGGGAAGACCCCTGCTTGATATACGTGCAACTTTGCAGATAATTTCAGGTCCCTACAGCTGAAGACACGGTTTCGGACTCTGCCAAATGCTTGTCATGCACATCTGATCCGATGCTGAATCTCTTCATCGATGTCCGCGGTGGTGGACAGGTGGGAGCCAAGATACCGAAAGTGGTTAAAATTAGAGAGGGCAGTACCATTAAGCTGGATGGACGGAGGAGGTGTGTCTGAACCAGGGGCAGGTTGAAAGAGAATCCGAGTCTTACGGTCTTACCTACATTCATCTCAAGGCTGAAGTGTGCATACGCATCTGCGTAGGTATTCAGGATCTCCTGTAGGTCGTGTTGAGTGTGAACAACAAGGGTGAGGTCGTCTGCATACTGAAGTTCAGTAATGGAAGCTGCCGACACCTATGTTCTTGCCTGGAGTCGTCTTATGTTGAAAAGACCCTTCATCCAGTACTTGACATCCACCCAGCAGGCTAAATTGGCACTGGATCGAGTAAGAAAGACAGCCAAGAAAATGGAAAAGAGAGTTGATGCCAGTACACACCCTTGTTTAACCCCTGCTTGGATGGGGAAGAATACAGACTGGGTGCCATTGTGCAGGACACTGCCGTTCATGCCATCATGGAGTTGCCTAACAATGGCGATGAATTTTGGTGGGCAGCCAAAACGGCTGAGGGTCCACAAGAGGGCTTCCCTGTTGACCAAGTCGAGGCTGTTCTCTGCACTTTTCCTGTATCTGGAGGGCAGCAAAGTGTAGTGAATGAATGAGTGGTGAATGAAAGGGTGTAGTGAATGAAGGTGTGGCGAATGAAGGGGGTATAGTGAATGAATGTGTGGTGGATGAAGGGATGTAGTGAATGAATGTGTGGTGAATGAAGGGGTGTAGTGAATGAAGGAGTGTAGTGAATGACTGTGTGGTGAATGAAGGGGGTTTAGTGAATGAAGGTGTGGAGTGAGTGAAGGTTTGGTGAATGAAGGTTTGGTGAATGAATAGGTGCAGTGAATGAAAGGGTGTAGTGAATGAAAGGGTGTAGTGAATGAAGGGGTGTAGTGAATGAAGGGGTGTAGTGAATGAAAGGGTGTAGTGAATGAAAGGGTGTAGTGAATGAAAGGGTGTAGTGAATGAAAGGGTGTAGTGAATGAATGGGTGTAGTGAATGAAAGGGTGTAGTGAATGAATGGGTGTAGTGAATGAAAGGGTGTAGTGAATGAAGGGGTGTAGTGAATGAAGGGGTGTAGTGAATGAAGGGGTGTAGTGAATGAGGGTGTAGTGAATGAAGGGGTGTAGTGAATGAACGGGTGTAGTGAATGAAGGGGTGTAGTGAATGAGGGTGTAGTGAATGAAGGGGTGTAGTGAATGAAGGGGTGTAGTGAATGAAAGTGACTGTAATGGATGAAAGAGAATGTGTGGTGGATGATGGATGAATTGTTATGGTAAGGTGAGTTACGTGGTGGTAGTGATGATGGTGGAAGGTAGTATGTGAGGAGTGTATGAGATGCATAATTTATTCACCTTCACTATCATTCATAACTCTTAATACACAGTTAATACACCCGATTCCTTTATTCACGTGGGGGATTTTATTCCCCTTTGTATTCAGTCTTTATACATTTTGTATCTCTCTTTTATTCACTTTATCGTAACACATTATACAGTTTTAATAGTTTATCGTGTTTATCTTGTTATTTCATCCGTTTTAACGAGGTCTTCGTCATAGCTTGAGTATAATTACTTACTCCAAGCTACGTCGTCTCTAACCATTAGTTACAATGTAAATTTGTTCGGCAGATCACATAAATATTAGCCCTTACCCCCCCCTCCCCTATTTCATCTTAGTGGTGATAATTTACTAACCTGTGTACGGGGTTCATTCTGAGCTCAATAAAATCGTCTGGTGTTTGCCAAATGAAATATTAAAAGTGGCGTCGCCGAAGTAAAGTGGTTAAGAAAAACCACACTAAAGTATACCAAACCAATGCTAACCTACCCTAATCTAACCAAACCTAATCTAACCTAACCAAACCTAACCTAACCATCCTCCCCAGGTAGCGTTAGGGTGATTAATCCTCAGGTGTAATTATTTAAGGAGACTAATCTTCTGGTGGTCTCTGTTGGCTTCAACAAACATCGTCCACCACCGACACTTGATGCGTTAAGTCTTCGAGGTAATGCCTGGCCATCATCAGCAATCATTACAGGAACAACCCGCCAAGAAAATGATCCACCCCGTTTGTTAAATTGGCCACGGTGTTCAGTACAGTGTTACCAGCAAGTATTGGCAATTGTGGATCACCTGAAGATAAGCCCCCGCCAGTTTATTTCACCTAATGATTAAACACCCTAATGCTATATGGGGGCGTTAGGTTAAGTTTGGTTAGACTAGGTTAAGTGAGATTGGATTAGGTTTTGTTGTTCGGTAAGGTTAGGTTGGGTTAGGGTAGGTTAGGTTACTTTACGTTAGCGTGCTTATAGGTTAGGTTACTTTACGTTAGCGTGCTTATAGGTTAGGTTACGTTACATTAGTGTTAAGGTGCTTAGGTTAGGTTTAATTAATCTTAATGTCTGAGATACAGTAGTTTGTGTCGTTCGTTATATTGGTCGCCGTGTACAGCACTACCAGCTGGGGATAGTTGATCACTCAAGGCGTTCACCAACAGATTAAAACGTTTAATTTTGTATTTCTTTCAAATAACACCATCATGTGTACAAACAAGACACTTAAAATAACATTATTATTTACAAGTTAACTAGAATCACCTGAAGATTAGCTCCCTGCTTATTTTATCTGATGATTAACCACCCTAACGCGACCAAGCGAGGTTAGGTTAGGTTTGCGTTAGGGGGTTAGTCTTAAGTGAAATAAACTAGGGCCCTAATTTTCAAGTGATCCAATGACTAGCGTAAATTACTAATAATAACCGTCAGTTTAAAACAACAGTACCAACAGACGAAAATAACACCAATCAACAGATATATCGTGGTTGTCATCTAGTGAAGCAGGTGGTGTGGGCGAGCGGCGCTGGCGAGGTCCATCACTTCAGATGCGACCACCGTCAGCTGTTGGAGTTTCCAGCACTTTCTCTAAGGTGCCTTCTGGCTTACTCTCCGAGACTGGAGGCCCTAAGTTTACGGTCCCTCAGTTGCTTCTCTTTTGTCGGGTTGACGACACCCTTCACTTGTTGTCTGGAGTGAGAGACTGTGTGAGGCCAGTCTCGCGGCCGCCAACGAGTGATACTCACCCCACTCTGGAGGTACAACAGCTGTGGGCCACCGTCATCGTGTAAACTAAGCGGCATGATGCTAAGACTGGTAAGCTACATGTGTGGTTTCCGCCTATTTATGCGATGCCGTCATTAACCCGACAAAGCAGTTGTCAAGTTCACTTAAGCATTCTATATTGGTGAGCAATTTGTCTGTTAAAGACAGAGGCCCTAGTAGGGATCGCAAATGTGTGGGTGGGAGTAGTATACTACCCTGTCCTTTTGATGTAAAAGTTTTTTATTGTCAATAAAATATTTGAATTTCAATTTCTGTTCAAGGGGGTTCAAGAGACTTCCCAGTAAGGCCGTGATAATCACTGGCCCAGACCTTTATTTCAACAAATGTAAATACTCTACTGTCAGTCTTTCATATTTAACTCACACAATATATGCATAATGCAGAAGGTTTCCAATATTATGCCAGAAGAGGATTAATACTTAATTCGTATTACAATTATTTCTCAATAATGGTATAATTATTATATTTCTTCAGTTTATTATATTATATGTCTACAGTTATCTTCTACTAATATACCAAGGTTCTCAGAGAGAGATCAGGATGCCTTCCTTTGAAATTGGGAAAACTACACGTTGTCAACAGCCTGAGGGGGAAGGGAGAGAGTTCCTCACCTGTAAAGGTCTGGAAATGCAAGCTCGACAATATTAAAGTAAATTTTCCTCTCTAAACACTGACTTTCTTTGTTGAACAATACAAATCAAACACTATTTACAGCTTGTATGGCCGACCACCCTTACAGAGAAGACCGTGTTAATGTTAGTCGCTGATGTATTAAGATAACCCTGATTTATTCATTAAATTTTTCACTCATATATATAATTTTCACAATGCAAAATTTTACATTGCAGGAGGAAAGTTTATTCTAACGGAAACTTTTATACCGCGGGGCAAATGAACAAGCCTTCTCTTAACATCTCGGCGCCCAGTATCTATTTTTCAAAATGTCTCTTATAAACTTCAACACTGCCGACTATTGTATAAGTAGAGAAAATACCTGTTATTTTCAGGCTGTTATTTGGAACGCTCAATGACGTAATGGAAACATACCAGAATATAATTTCTGACCATGTACCGCTGTAATGGACAAGCTGGTGGTCGGAATTTTTTCGTAAGATGGCAGGTCAATAGGTAAAGAAAACGCTTGAATTCACGATGGTAATGAGATTTTCAAATATATTGGGCCAAAAAGTGTCAAAAATAAGGGTTAAAGTTGCTAAAAAGTCACGTGAATGCGAAAAGCTCTGTGATTGGTTGTGACGTCACTGGTTGGGTAACGGGGTGAACTTCCCAAAAGAACATAAGAATGGAGGAAACTGCAGTGGGCTTATTGGCCCATACTGAGCACGAGCAGTCCCATTTACACCCAACCCCTATCGCTCATATGTCCATCCAACATATGTTTGAGGTTGCTCTTCGCGGCACATTTCTTAACTTACGAAATGTTCATGACTTGTCTATACAAAAAACATCCTTAAAACTTACCTGAACGTGGCATTTGGGGTCTGAAGAGGCCATCCTTTCTACTACCTACGACTGCAGCCCAGTGGTGTTTGAAACTAGTGACGTCATTGCAAATGGCAGCCCTGTTTCTAGAGAAATAATGTTATCTCGACTATTATAGCAAGACTTCAAACTTTAACTACAAATTATATATACCGTATCACTCTACGAACGTGGCAGAGTGTATTTCTTTTGTTTACCCAGAACGTCAACTCGTCCATTGCTTACGGAGACACCGACATCTGGTGGTGGAATGACGAACTACTGTATATCAGCCAAAGGCATAATATATCCACTTTCTTCAGGTTGATACACGTGGTGGAATTAAGTGACGTTAAGAAAAACAAACAGCGGTTATCTGTCTTTCTTGGGCTACCTTTCGTTAACTCAACTAACTGTTTACGGTTGTTTGTATACCTGTATTGTCTATGTTCATGGTAAACTAATTTAAACGTGTATAATAATATTAAATAATTAGCAGTCTCTCTCAGTAGCCAGGGTATGAATGAATTGTGACGTCGTAATGTAAACATGTTACGCGCGTATGTCTTCTTGTAGCGAAGGGGAGAAGTGTCAATTTTTGAGGGAATCTTGCAAGTGGTGATAAAGTATTAAAATTGGCATGAAGATTCAATATGGGTGAATTATCAAATTATCTGATTGTACAGTACTATGGTGCACAAAAGTCGTGTCCACTACCCAGCCACAGTGAGGTTTCGAATAGCCTTGAGTCTGAAGTTTCGAAACAGCTGGGCGAAATGCTATGGTCGGCCAACAGATGTCGCCCACTGTAGTGTGTGTGTGTGGGGGGGGGGGATAGAGGAGGTGGGGGCTGGATGAGAGGCAGGTTTATTTATTATTTATACCACCATAATTTCAAGCTGCCTTTTTAACTACGTTTTGTCTTACAGCTGTTTCTTCATGGTTATGAATTCATGGAACAGGTGCAGTGACCTGGGTGCTTATTGCCGCTCAGGTCACAATGATACTTTAAAGAATGGAATATATTAAGGATAAAGGTGAAATATGCAAGGATCAGGATGAAGGGCCTCGGTCAGCTAGTTTTACTCAGCGACACGTCACAATTTTGTTGTTATTCCGACAAAGAGAATATGGTAATATTTATTTATATTCCACCCATCCTTTGCTTAATAAATATTTGTGATAATATGCAATATTATATAATTATATACTTATGTTAAAAAGAGTGGAGTGAAAAAGTTATCAGTATTGTAAAATAGTATTCAGACTTAATCTAGGTGACTGTCCCAATTCTTCCAAGTTCCAGTGTTTAAACACCCCACCACAATATGCAAGCTTCATATATTTTGGAGTGTGCTCAGTTACCGTTAATATTGTGTGCTGAACATCATGAGCATTTCAATGATGGTAGCAATTGTAACTATATAATTATATTGTGTTATAAGACAACACATTCCACGACGTGTCATACAGATCATTGTATACCACACAATACATAATTTGTGGCTGTTAAGTTACTTTGTTATGAATTTTCATGCGATATAGTTTAAGACATCATAAAGGACATGGATTTAAGATAACACTGCAGGTGAGTTAATATATATTAATTGTATTTACAAACAAAACTAGAATCCAAACAATACACCAATACACACATCTTAGTATTTGGTCCAGCCACCCATTGCATTCAGGACTTCATCAAGGCGATTAGGGATGGAGTCGACCAGCTTCAGGCACACCCCTGGTCGTCGACGTATACTCTCCCACACGTAGTAAGCTTTGGCCTCTATTGCTGCGCAGGTTCGCTGCTCCCCAATATCCCAATCACGTTTCATCATGGCCCAAATATGTTCAATCGGATTATTATCACATCCTAGTGTTGGCCAGTTGATGACCTCAATTTGAGGGTGATCCTGGAGGTAGTCCTTCACTATGTTGCTGGTGTGAATGGGACTGTTATCATGAACCAGCCTGATAGTGTGGGGGGCTGGAACTGCCATAGCCCGGACTGTAGGATTTAGCCCTTGCTCCAGGATGTCTACATACTGCTCACCAGTGAAAAGGCCATTGATCTTGACCAGTTCACCTGGCCCATGTGCCCACATCCACCCCCAGAATGACACTGACACCCTACCACTCACTGCGCGATGTTGAATGTGTTTCTCATGGTAGCGTGTGTTGGGGGTCCGCCAGCACTGCCTTGCTTCGGCTCCCACTGACCTGAACACCGTTTCATCGGTAAATATAATGGTTCTCCAGTATTCTTCTCTATGTGGAAGGTGTTCCAATGCAAAGCCGAGTCGACACCCCTTGTGAGTAGGTGTTAGCCACCCTTTGTGAGCTGGAATATGGCAGTCGATCCCGGCTTCATGAAATCGGCGTCTCGTCGTCATGTGATGGCAGTTGAGGCCCAGATTTCTTGTATGCTCCACTGATGTTCACATTGGATATGCCGTTGCAGCTGCCACGATCATGGCGTCCATCCTTGTCGACGTTACTCGTGGCCTCCCGCTTCGAGGTTTCGTCTCCACTGAGCCCTCTTCCTCCCACCGGCGGATCCACCTCCTAATCGTCTTAGTGCTCCTCTCCACTTCGAGAGCAATGTTCCGCACAGTTGCCCCAGCTCTCCACATCCCGATGATTTGGCCTCGCTCAGCAATCACTGCCGACCAATTTGCTCGTCCTGCAGGCATATCTGAAATGGCAGAGTAATATTATGTTATGGTAACTGATGCAGACTTTTATATACTAGAGTAAATTAATGGTATTAGTAACACCTAAGTTAAGTATTATTACTCTGACATAACGTTTTGGTAAATCTTTTTGGATCAACTGCCCAAGAAACCCTTCCTATTTCATGTATTCATAGTGAACTGCAAGTGGATCCTCCCCCCCCCCAAACCTCCTCCAACACCCCTGCGACTGAAGAGTGAACATTCGCCGATAATCATCATCATCAAGATTTAGTTTAACCAGACCACTGACACCCATTTGAGTCTCTCCTAGGGCTGGCCAGAGGGATTAGTTAACATATATTTGTGTTTCTATAATTTAGTGTTATATTGTTTGGAGGAGATTACAGCATTTCAAAAAGGTCAAAACTGAACTTAGGGTTGCCATACGTCCGTATTTTCCCGGACATGTCCTCCATTTAGGTCTCGAAATCTTCGTCCGGAAGTAATTTTTAAAATTCTTTAAAAGTCCGGAATTTCAGCTTCCATCATTTTTTCTACGGAAAAAAAACATGAAACTATAATAACGAGAGAGAGAGAGAGAGGCTGTGAGAGAGGGGAGATGGAAACCGTAGAGATCTCTTTCAGTTTTCGTCAGGTGATAAGTCACGTGTGCGCCTGTACGGTGTTGTCAACTTAGCTAACAATTTTTGGGCTAGCATGTAGTGCCATGTACTGCTTTTCCTTGTTCTTCAGCCACGCGCATTATTAAATTTGTTTTTGTACTTAGTGCTATTACAGTCATAAATGAAATGTTGAAAGTATACCATATTTTTCTTATGGCTTTTTACACTGTAACATTTGTTTTTCTTGTCCTGCATTTAAGGCATTTTAGCAATTTTCAACCATAATCTTGATGTGTATGGGCACATCAAGTCACACACACAGTGGGGGAAGAAGACTGCAGCTAAGGGAATGAAGATGTTCAGCCTTTAAGCAAAGGTAATTTTTTTTTTTTTTTAAGATTTCTTTACCATGAATGTTGTATATTAGCCTACATTAAAAACACAATACAATACAGTACACCGATACTGGTGTATATATATATATATATATATATATATATATATATATATATATATATATATATATATATATATATATATATATATATATATATATATATATATATTGATAAAATCACACGGGAAAAGGGAAACAACGGAGCACCTTAGCTTTCGTCTTTATTCAAGATATCTTCAGAGGCAACTGGATTACATGGACAGAGAGAGGCTTAAATATACAGGTGTAGTATTGTAGTGTATCTTGCGTTATTTAATGGGAGAATGTCAAGCACATGGTCGGTCTGGCTGGGCGTTTATTCTCTCATTAAATAACGCAAGATAAACCCCACACCAACACCAACACACGTAGAGGAGCTTAAGAAAAGGGGGCGACGTGACTAGTCAGGGGGGCAGGATCATAGCAGGGCTGTCGGAATTTCCGACTCTTGTTTATCGAACACGCTAATTGGTTCAAATCCGGTACTTCGTCTGCTAATCGGTAAATTGATGACGTGGTCGGTAAGCCGTGACGTCACTGCTCCGACAGTCGGTAAATTACCGACTTTAGGAAATATGCTTTTTCGTGGCTAAAATACCATGTAGAATACACATAAATTTTTTTTAGATGTATTTAATTACCTTACCTACATTTTATGAGCGATATTTTAGCAGAATTATATTCTGCCGAGTCACACATGAAGCGATATCGAGAGTCGAGACTAGGAAGCCAACGGTCTGTTCCAATGTGATCTCGTATAACACTCTGAATGGTGTATAATGCAGTGTTTATTATTCAGAAATTTATAAAACTAATGACAGGAACAATGAAATTCACCGAGTATGAGGACTACTCTAATATAATTACTGTATCTGGGATCTTCGTTACCCCTCACCAGACATTATATTATAGAAAATAGTAATTACGTCATGGACTCGCAACCAATCACAACGAGAGCAGTTGAACCAATCAGCGTATTCGGTAAACAAGATTCGGAAATTCCGACATCCTGGGCCCCAGGAGGTCTTCTGGAGCGTCCTCTTTTTTTAATGTTCAGATATGGCAACCCTAACTGAACCTTGAGAAAATTTTGGGGTCTCTGCTAAAATATCTTACAGTGTAGGGTTAGTGAAGCACATTGTTCGATACCGATTATAAACAGGGCATTCAATGAGAATATGTTGGACTGTTATTCGTGTTCGGCAGTTGGAGCATATAGGTGGGGCTCCATTAGGGGAAGACACGAGTTGGCCATGCGCCAATTGTTGTTGTCATGTGTGTGTGTGTAGGAAGACACTGCACGATTCTTTAACATGGGATACTTTTTGTTAACACACTTAAAAAAAAAAAAATGTTAATCACTTCTTGTGTAGCTTCTTTGGCAAGCCGATCAATAGTGTTACAGGCCCATTTGAAGAAGATATTGAAGCCACTCTCGCCCTCTCCCTGAATCATCTCAAATCTCGCATACACGCCACACAACGAGAGGCATTCGACGAAAATTGGACACACCTGAAACAACGGGGCAGCGTCACACTATGCCACTATGACGCTGTAACCGGTGACTCCAACCGCCACTACAAACAGTATCAATCTCTGATTCAATCTCAACAGATTATATACATGAGACTGCGCCTAGGGTACAGGTACCTATGGGAGTACATTGGCAACCCTGAGCCTCACCGCACTGTTTGTAAACTTTGTGGCCAACCCGACTCTCACACCCTCTCTCACTACATCCTCACTTGCCCTATGACCTCCTCCTACAGGTCCCCAGCCGTTACCAACACCTCTTCCCTCCCTGACCAGATATCCCTCCTCCTAGTCACAGGCCTGGGGCACTTGACATTATTAGGGACCTGCCACGCTTTGCTATAAACATGAAATGTACCGGGAACTTTCCCCCCACACACTCATCATTCTCTCACTTTATGTAACTTGACAAAACCTATGACCCTTCAGGCTTTTACGCCCTTAATGTCCGAGTCATAAAGGCAAGTATGAACTTTGCATACTTCCCAGATGGGCGCTGTAAACGCTTCTGCGCTTCACCTTGCACAGGATGTAAGGGGGTGCCCAATAAACTAGCCCCCTCGGGGGCAAATCTGAAATCTGATCTTCAAATGGGGAAAATAGGCAGTCCCTAGGTTTTAAATTTATCAAAGAATGCATCGAGCTTTCAGTAGAAGGTATTAATGCAGTGCTTCACACTTCATAATGCCAGCTATGTATGCGACAATATTGTTTAAGTACAGAGATAAATGGACAGCATTAGGAATATAAATATACTCATCATTATCACCTGTTGGAGTGGGCTCATAACCATCACAGCTCATATTATTTTTCATTAACGTTGCGTTGATAGGCTGAGTAGAAGGGGTATCCATCTCTGCATTAGATACATACTGTAGCTGTTGGACACAGCGAGTGTGGGCACTGATTCTAATTTTAAATAGTTACCACGGAGTACATCCTGTATGTCAATCTGCACTAACAATTTCCTATACGCAGAAGAGAATTGTTTCGACGTTTGGTTGTTACTGCAACTTCCTATGGTTCTCACATTGCCAACAAAACAATTCAGTGCAATCTTGACTCAATTTGTATGTCATTAAGAAAGTTATATGGAGAACAGGGCGTGTAATTAATTAGACATACAGATTCAGTACGCTCTGAATGCACACAATTAAACCCAGAAAGCCAAACTTGCCAGCCACCATCAGGGATATTTTGTCAATACTAACATGGCCGCTAGTGAGCGAAGAGTGGCTTCACTGTCCGCTACATAGTACCATTTTTGCGTTTGCCGTAATACCAATTTACACTTTAGAGTTGTACTGGGGAGTACAGTGATTTAAATATAAAAATTATGCCCATTTTGACATATTTCACAATCAAATATTTTCTGTTTTGCTTCTCTAGTCGTGAAACTCTAAAAACGTCATTTAAATTATGAATCTCTCAGTATATTGCCATCCTGCAATATATATTTACAATTTTAGACAAGCAATTGGAACATAACTAATGTGACAAGTTACTCGTGATGAATATGGATAATCATGAGTTGACTAAATTCACTCATAAAATTAGAGCTAGACAATAACGTAAGTGCTAAATGTAGTACAACATAAACCAAGCATCAAACTCTGCCTGGTGGCCACTAGGCAACGTCACAGTCGGAGTGAACGGATTCCCCCATTGAAGTGAACCATCCATCTCTAGGACAGAATTCTTAACTATAATTACCTTACGTATGTCTGGTGCTATATCAAATATTGGTCTCCAGTTCCAATTACTAGCTCAACAGTGCCAAATATGTGATCTACAGTGCCAAATATTTATTTATTTTTTATTTTAATTTTTTTTACGGGGATTAACCCACCTGAGCACAGGTCACTTGCCCACATTAGGACCCGGGGGGGGGAGGGGGGAATATACTACTACTACTACTACTAATAATAATAATAATAATAATAATAATAATAATAATAATAATATTTGATAATAATTAATACAAATATATACAAATTATAACGAAAAATATAAATACTAATAATAACCATAACAAATACACAAACGAAAAATAAATCAAGAGTGAGAAACAATATATGTGTTGTGTTGTCAATAGTAAGAGAAACAATTGAGACCCTGCAATTGTGTGTAAATGAGGCAGAAAGTCAGATCAGCAACCTGGGACTTGGTCACAATTTTCGTGATGCCATATGGCAGCAGGGTCTACCATTAGACAACACATTATGCTTCCAATATCTTCCCTGTTTGATAGCTGCCTACTACTTACTAGAGTCTCAGATATGTGATCTACAGCGCCAAATATTTGCTCTACAGAGCCAAATATTTGCTTCAAAGTGCCAAATTTGTTCTACAGTGCCAACTATATAATGTACAGTGCCAGATATCTGACCTAAATAGCCATTTTTCTTAAATTTAAATATAATATTAATAAACAGTTTTATCCTCCAAGTGTAATATTTTTCCTACAGGTGCAAGATTTTTGTCCTCCGAGTCCAATATTTTTCTTCAAGTTCAATCTATCATATCTATCCCACAACCACAACCAGATTGGCGAAAATTTCCCGAAAGAGATTATTAACACAACTCTTAATAGCGTATGTTGCTGTTGTTGTTATGACGTAATGCCCCAAAAAAGGAGTACGTTTTTTATACTAAACATTAACTTATAATATAAGGTGTGTGTGTGTGTGTGTGTGTGTGTGTGTGTGTGTGTGTGTGTGTGTGTGTGTGTGTGTGTGTGTGTGTGTGTATGTGTGTGTGTAAAACTAACATAAGAAGAATAAAAATAACAAACGGTTTACTGAAGAGCAGGGCAGCCGGAAGGTTGAAAATATACAGCTACATAAATTGGGGAATGGGTCACTTGATTGACAATTAATATACAGCATAATTTATGTGATACAAATATGATATATAATAATTAGGTGGGGAGAAGGTTCCAATACAGGAAATTTCAACATAGTGACAGTGCAAAAAGGTAAGATTGACTGGGAGTGAATAAACTGGTTGATTACGAGTTGTTGATAATATTTACAATGGTTGGGACTGGGCTGTTCTTACAGCAATCAGTACGTGCTCTTATGGGCTGGATGCGGTTGTGGTGTCGAACGGCAAATCTCGGACGAGGGATCTTTGGTGGTAGTAGAAGCCGGTGTCGAGGATGGTGCAGAAGCTTCTCACCAAATTTGCAGATGAGGTCGTGGTGATGGTCAGAAAGAGCCGAGAGGGTCAGTGTGTTGAGCGCTTCTTGATGTGTGGAGTAGGAAGGGGAGAGAATAATCTTGCATGCCCTCTTTTGCACTTTTTCTGGGTGTTTACGTTGTGTGCATTTAGGGAGGAAGACCAGGCAGGGGAGGCATAGGTGAGCTTGGGAAGTATGATTGTTGAGTAACCACTAAGGAGCTCGAACGCAGGAACTCCGAGGGACTTGACTCGGTGGAGGAGGTGGAGACTAAAACTAGAGGATTTGACAACTATACTGACGTGTGTTTTCCAATTTAGTTTGTTATCTATAGTGACGCCGAGGAGCTTAGTGGAGTCAACAACCTGGAGTGTGTTGGGGCTCAGAGTAATGGAAGGAGGTGGGACAACGTAGGAGGAGAGGGTGATGTGCATAACCATGGTCTTGGTATGGTTGATGGTGACGTGGTTGTTGGTGGCCCAGTTTTGGAGACTGTTCAATAAATCCTAAAGGACTGTGTAGTCGGGAGCCGAGTTGTTGACACTGATCCCAATGGTGGAGTCGTTGACATATTTCTAGCGAGCAGCGGTTTCTCTTAGGGCATCATTGATAAGCATAAGGAAGCAGAGCGGTCCCATCTTGGTGCCTTGGGGGACGCCACAGGTAAGTGACTGAAAAGTGGAGACAGTCCCTCGGAGGTGTAAAGCTTGGCGTCGGTCACCAAGGAAGTCTGTAAGCCATGGTATAAGACTTCTTCGAAACCCGAGGTCGATAGCTTTGTTGATGATTAAATTGTGGTCGACTAGGTCAAATGCCTTGGTGAAGTTAATGAAGGCGACAGCTACAGACGTTTTTCGTTTTTCCAGATGGCGGTATATGTAGTCGAGAAAGTTTTCATATTGCCAAATGCTGAGGGTCTATGACGCCTGCATTATCAGCATAAGCCCAGTCAAACACGAAACTTTTACAGATTAAGCTGGGTTTTAGGGTGATAGCAATGGGTCGTAGCTCATTTAAGGATTGTGGGCTGGTTGACTTGGGCACTGGTGACACATATGAGGTCTTCCAGTCAGCTGGGCATCTTGCTTGGCTGAGGGAAGCATTGATGATGAAGCAGAGGGGCTTAGCTAGTGTGTGTGTGTGTGTGTGTGTGTGTTTTAATCAGCTAGAGGGGGACAATGACCTAAACAGTATCACTAAATACCCTCTTCTTCTATTTTCCTCTTATGAAATTTTATCTTGTAATTGCTCTTCCTTTAACTCTCAGTTAAGCTTTCGAGAATGTTAGGTTGGTTGTTCAGGTTCTCATCTCTGATTGGCTGTTTTAGACTTTAATCGGCTGGTGATGGTTACAGTCTTTGAAGATGATGCGAGTTAACTTTTAAATATTAAGCTTGAAAACGTCCTTATTATCAGCATAATAATAATAATAATAATAATAATAATAATAATAATAATAATAATAATAATAATAATAATAATAATAATATTGTTTAACCTCAACTTTTATAAGATTCCATACAGGATGTATAGCCTATCATACGGTTTCTGTGTGGATGTCGGTCAGACTAGAATAACCCGTTACAGTACATCCTTCTTTCCTCACACAACCAAACTGTGGAATGCTCTGTCTTCTTCTGTGTTTCCATACTCATACAATCTGTCTCATTTCAAAAAGCTGGTTTTCCGGCATCTTCGTGGTGTAGATTAACAAACTCTTTTTTCCTATAATCCCCCCCCCCCAGGCCCCATTGAGGGTCGGTGACCTGTGCCCGGGTGTTCTATTCTCCATAAATAAAAAATACAGAGGGTGTAAAGCTTAAAAGAAACTTTTTTCGTATAAATAACAACCTGAAGGTTATCCAGGTGTTACAAGCTGATTCACGCCCTCCGTGACTAAGTCAATGGCCTCCAGCCTTACTGTATATCTAAGTGACACTAACACTGTCTGGCTGTCCTGCGACTCATTACGTTTACACTATACACGTCGGTATACTTCTCTTTGTCATCCCTGCCGCGGCAACTTCTAATACCTCCATTGTCACGGAGTGTACAGTATAAGATCTTGTTTGTACATACTGTGTTCTCATTCTTTCTGGTTCTATCCTGTTAGCAGGTCTCCTCACTCGCAGTTGGTCGGAGCTTAGGAGATGACTGCTAACGTCACCTCATCCCCCAACAGGACACACTAGCAGACATGTCGTAAAACGAAGTGTCTTCTGCACACACACACACACACACACACACACACACACACACACACACACACACACACACACACACATAACTGCCTCCATAACTATTTTGCCACACCTGTTCTGTCCCATAACTATCCTGCCACACCTGTTCTGTCCCATAACTATCCTACCACACCTGTTCTACCTCCAAAACTATCCTCTCACACCTGTTCTGTCCCATAACTATCCTACCACACCTGTTCTACCTCCATAACTATCCTCCCACACCTGTTCTACCTCCATAACTATCCTCCCACACCTGTTCTGTCCCATAACTATTCTACCACACCTGTTCTACCTCCATAACTATCCTGCCATACCTGTTATATCTCCATAACTATCCTGACACCTGTTCTACCTCCATAACTATCCTGCCATACCTGTTTTACCTCCATAACTATCCTGCCATACCTGGTATGCCTCCATAACTATCCTGCTATACCTGTTCAACCTTCACAACTATCCTGCCACACCTGTTCTACCTCCATAACTATCCTCCCACACCTGTTCTACCTCCATAACTATCCTGCCACACCTGTTCTACCTCCACAACTATCCTGCCACACCTGTTCTACCTCCACAACTATCCTGCCACACCTGTTCTGCCTTCATAATATTCCCTTTTTCTCGTATCTAAGTCGACTAGTTACCAAGACAATACACTATGCCTATATGGAAGATATTTTGTCTCCTCAATCCCAGTTTACACGTTATCATGCCTCAATCTTATGGATGTTGTCCGTTAGATGGAGTTTTCACATCTAACGGACCGTGCATCTAACGGACTACCCTTTCAAATAGTCCTTATATGGAGGTTTCACTGTGATATGGGCAAAATCAAACGAATATCAAACGTTCCAAGCAAGTGCCAGTCTATGTCAAAAGTTGTGGCTGATGTATGAGACCTCTTGAGCAGCCAGTGTTCACATTCGTAAACATTCGTAAGGTAAATATTCCGCGGAAGTGATGGTGGACCATGATATATACATACTGCACATATAACAACTAATAATGACATCAAACTTACACAGAGGTAAACTAGATTTTTGAAAACTGGAACACTGTAAAAAATATGTTCATGGCAACAGTTTGGGAGCAGTCTGTCTCCGTTAGGCAAACTACAGATCAAAATCATACATGGCGTAAAAATTTAGTTAAAGAATATACACACTAAACATTCAGAGCATCAGTAAACATAACATTAAAGAAACTTAACGTAAAGACTAAACTATGTGATGTCACTAAACCTAAGAACAGGGTAAAACAGGAAATTCATACATGACAAGATCTTAGTGAAAATAATCTATCAAGACTAAAGAAAACCTACATAGAAACAAGTGAGGTTTAGGGAAGTATCGTTGATTACTAAGGAGAGTTTCTCCTTAATAGTTAACACACTCCATTATCAGGCGTTGTGTGAGGTTAGGGCGGCTGTTGACAACAGTATAGTAAATGGGTCGGATGTATGAAATGATCAGCATTATGCACCTGTGCATGGATGTCGATGTGCTAAAGGGCCAGCTTGTTTTAACTGACATGGCTTTATGTCCAAAGATACGTATATTTAATTTGATTTTTGATTTGCCGATATACACTGTGTTACAGCAGTGGCTCTGGTATTCATAGACTACAGAAGTCTGTAATTACTTAAGGGACGATCACACTGGGCAAAATTCGGCATTCATAGGGGGAAAAGCGACAATACCGCTGTTCTCGGTCAGATTCTCGCCCGGAAATTGAGATCTGGGACTAACGGAAAGTACGGGAGTTCTTGGGCAAGTTTTGACTGCATTTCAAGTCCAATTGAAATTTTATAATATTCATAATTGAAAGGAAATATTACAAGTGATTTTATTGTAATCAATAGGATATTTTTTACACATACAAATGAAAATTACAGATAACATTTCATTTGACTTTTGTTTACATCCAGTGAACGCGGCCAGTATGAATTGTCAAGAAATGATGAAACGTCTCCTGTTGGTAAAGCGAGGGAATTTATAGCGATGTGGGATTTCAGACATCCATCGTATCTCAAGAAAGACTTAAAACAAAAACAAAAATTTGGGCGACCCGCCATCTCTGTTATTGTCTTATTCCAAGCGACAGCGTACGCGAACGTTACTACAACTGAGCCCGCGATTAGAAAAGTTAGTTTTTTGACCGAGAACGGCTAAAATTTTGCCAGCAGTGTGATACCCCTCTTAGAAATAAAAAAATGACCCTAAAATTATCATTATTAGTGCGATTGGACCGAATATTAAGACTCTGAAATCTTACTGGGTATAAAAGTCATAAAGTAATTTACTGACTTTTTTTCAATTAAAAATTGTTACGAACAATAAAAGTTATCGGAAAATAGATTACAATTGTATCAACAAAACGTGTTTGTTGTTTAAGCTGTTTCACTACAGTAAGATGTGGGGCAAAAAAGTTTACCAAACTGAGACAGCCCAAACAACACAGCTAACTGCGCAATCGGGATCAATATTAGTTTCGTTAATGGGCCGAACACTCAGATAATAAACTCCAGCACAAAACAGTGTTTTCCTTACTACCACAAATCGTGTGTGTGTGTGTGTGTTCGCACACAGGGTGGAGAAATGCGTCTATTGTGGCAGCATTATGTCAGTGTTAATGTGCAAGCACTGCTTGCTCCCTTTCGCTTTCAGCTACAGCTGCTGGCTAGCCCTCATGGCGAACAGGAAAGCAACTTGCAAAAATCTTCCCTTGCCAGTACACAACCTCTTCATCATCAAGACACCTGCTGTGCCTCCTCGTGGCAACACATGGTAACTGGGTGCCTCGTGGGCCCAGGCTTTACTAGCAGGAGATCTTGGAATAGTAGCAGTGGGCCCCAGAGGGACGGCGCATAGGCCCACTGGCATGTGGACACGCCCTGCCACCTACCATCTACTGCCCCGCTGTCTTGCATATTAACTTTGGTAGGTATAAGGCTACGGGAGTAAACCCCGAATGAAAAATCTGAGGTGGAGCCCCGCATCAGGCAGACATGCTTACAGAGCTCCAACAAGACCCCAACGACGGTATAGGTGGAAGAGGTGACCACTATGGAAGCTCTACGACTACACTGGCGGATTAAGGCAATGCAAGATGGACATGCAACAAAGGCGAAACCCAACAAACTGGGCTATCGGCAGTCCATTGCAACTCTCCCTCTCCCCAGTCGTTACATCACTTGTACCACTGGATCAGGAAAAGGGAGAGCCAAGATGCGTGGTTGCAGCCTGCGCTCCTGCCTCACCACATAAATTAACACACGCACAGCCATCATCCAGCTCACCCCACATGGGGAGGGGACTAGAAAAGGTGCCCTAAACATAGCATGCCTAAAAAACTAACCTGACTGGGCAACTGCACCCAGGAAGGTCATCCTTATGCGGTCGAAAACAAAATCAAAATCACAGATCCAAACAAAAACAAACTATACAACCTCTTATGGTCACTGCATGGAATGTGAGGACCCTTCTGGAGTCTGGCACAAATGAGTGTCCTGAAAGAAGAACTGCCCTAGTGGCAAAAGAGCTGGCTAGGTACAACATCGATATAGCAGCCATTAGTGAGTCCCCGGTCGCAGACCAAGGTCAACTCACAGAACGGGGGTCTGGCTATACCCTCTCTGGAAGGGTAAGCCTGCTGAAGAGAGAAACCGTATTTATAGTGTTGGCTTTCCCATCCGCCAAGGCATCCTACACAAGCTAACTGAAATGCCTTTTGGGATCAACAAGCGCCTCATGAGGCTCCGAGTCCCACTGAATCACTCACGTCATGCCTTTTCATCAGTGCATATGCCCAAACACTGGATGCAGAGGATAACATCGAGGAGGCCTTTTAAAGTGACCTCGACAGAGTGCTAACCTCTATCCCCAGAGAAGATAAGGTTGTGCTCCTTGGTGACTTCAATGCTAGAGTTGGCAGAGATACTGACATTTGGCAGGGAACCATAGGGAGAAATGGACTAGGCAAGTGTAATCCCAACATCCTAGTCCTCCTCAGCAAGTGTGCTGCACACAACCTCACTATCACCAATACCTTGTTTAGGCTGTCCGACAAGTTTAAGTATTCGTGGCAATACCCACGATCCAAACACTGGCATCTCATTGACACTACATCATTGTCAAAGAAAGAGATCGCCGAGATGTCCACATCACCTGTGCCATGTGTGGCTCAGACCACTGCGACACTGATCATTGGCTCGTTATCGCCAAGCTCTCACTTCATGTCACACCAAAGAGGCGAAGGCAGCAAGCCTCTAGAAGAGGTTTTAACACTGAGCGTCTGGAGGATCCAGCGGTAGCACATGCTTTCAGAGAGCAGTTCGAACATGGGCTGATTATAAACAACCCGACAACGAACAACCCAAACCCCAGTGCGGAATGGGATATTCTCAACTCTGTAATGACAAAAACCTGCAGAGAGACCTCGGCCAGATCGTAAGAATACACCAGGGGCCGCATACTCAAAGACATTTACGGCACTGTATCTCTTTGTTTACTCCATAACTGGACTTATTTGGCAGCGGACTCCATAAGTGAGCCCTTAATCTAGCCCGTAACTTACAGCATCTCCTTAGGTGCTGTAACACTCTCAACCCGGATATAGTAGTCGCTGTTTCCCAATTGCATAAGAAAAATAATAATATATGTTGTAATAAAGCTTGTTAGACTTGTTTTATCATAGAATAATGAAGATAATGTTTTGTACATCAACATACTAAAATACGATATTACAGTTTGTCTTTTAAGTTCTTTTTTTTTTACGATAAGAAGAGGCTTGAGTGTTTCTATTTGTGGCAGAATGGAAAAGAGGCAGCTTTTGTCTTCTTACAACTTTTCAAGTAATATGTACCAAAATAGAAGATTTTTATTGCCCACATTTATGGTACAATTTTTTTTTATGACCGAGTAAACTTGCAGATAGACCTTATTAACGTGGTATAGCTGTAAATATCCTTCAGTAATGAAAGCCAATTATGAGGTCAAGTGAACATTTTTGCCTAGACTCTGCCTTTGCTAGGACCAAGTTATAACAAGTTATTCTGCCAAGTATCCAATGAGTACCCATGACTCAGAGTTAAATAATACCTAACCCAATCTAAGTTCATCAAACCTAACAAAAAGGGGGATAAAAATTAAGTGGTAAAACATTTTCTAATCTTAGAAAAAATTATGTTCATAGGTTTTTTTATCAGATACATTCATAAGTGATTTGTTTTTGCAGCAAAATTAGTGAAATGTAGAATCTTACCCTAACAAAACCTAACCTTACCTAATCTTACCTTACCTTATCCAACCTAATCTAATGTTACCCTACCTAACCTGACCTAACCCAAGAAAGCTGCAATGCACATGATAAACAATTAAGTACTCTAGAAAAATTTAAATTTCTCAAGTATTACTCAAACTTAATTCCACCTTCACTAATGACGCTTGAAGTACGTCTAGCAACTATTGCATGGGTTGATCTCAGCTGATTTCTCCTTCTTTTGTGATTTTGTAAACTGAGCGACGATTGGCCAGCTAGCTTTTGTACTGCCATCTACCTTCAGACAAGAGAACTGAATTTACAAGGTAGACACTAGAGTTACGGACTGCTTACGGGACTGTAATTACATTTTGAGTGTGAGAAATTTACGGGACTGTATGGAGTCTGTAAGTTACGGCACTGTATCTCTGCTACTGTACGTAATTGATGAGGTGTTTTGAGTATGCGGCCCCTGGACTGGTTTGATGAAAATGACCCGGCAATCAATGTACTCATCAACGATAAACGTGCTGCTATAATTGACTGGTAGAACAACCCTCAGTCTCAGACCAAAGCTGATACCTTCCCCAAGAAGAAAGCTCTGTCCCAGCGGGAACTTCGCAATCTAAAGATTGACTGGTTAAAAAATAAAGCATGTGAAGCACAAAAAATTGCAGATCGGCGCAGGATGCGCGAATTTTTCAATTCCACCAAAGCATTTTATGGGCCAATTACTCGTGGCACAGCCCCCCTCTACTCATCCGACGAGAACTCCATAATTAAGATGATGAAGGCCTCCTTCGGTGCTGGAAAGAGCACTACAATTCACTGTTCAACCGAAACACTGATGTGGATATCCTGACTACCCAGCAGGTCCCTCAGCATCCAGACCTGACCCACCTCAGCTATCCTCCATCCCTGGATGAGATAGCTACTGCCATCAAACAGAGGAAAAATAACAAAGCCTCAGGACCTGATGGAATCCCAGCCGAGGTGTATAAAGTAGGAGGACCTCTGCTTACCAGCCGTCTCCACACTCTCCTGGTGAATATATGGGAAAAGAAGGAAATCCCCCATGCTCTTAAAGTTGTCTCCATCATCAATATTTATAAGAACAAGGGAGACAGGTCAGACTGTGGCAACTACCGAGGGATCTCGCTGCTGTCCGTAGCTGGCAAGATTAACGCCCGAGTCCTCCTAAACAGACTTCTTCCTGAGGCGGATAACTTCCTCCCAGAATCTCAATGTAGCTTTAGGCCATCACGTTGCACCACTGACATGATCTTTGCTGCCTGCCAGATACAGGAAAAGTGCAGAGAACTGCGTCGTGACCTGTACATGGCGTTTATCGACCTAACCAAGACCCTCGACTCGGTCAACAGGGAAGCCATCTGGTGGACCCTCAACCATTGTGAGGCAACTCCATGATGGCATGAACGGCAGTGTCCTGCACAATAGCACCCAGTCTGAGTTCTCCCCCATCCAAACAGGGGTTAAACAAGGGTGTATACTGGCACCAACTCTCTTTTCCATTTTCTTGGCTGCCTTCCTTACTCGTGCCAGTGCCAATTTAGCCGGCGGGGTGGACATCGAGTACCGGATGAAGGGTCTTTACAACATAAGACGACTCCAGGCAAGAACAAAGGTGTTGGCAGCTTCCATTACTGAACTTCAGTATGCAGACGACTACACTCTTGCTGCTCACACTGAACGCCATCTACAGGAGATCCTGAACACCTACACAGATGAGTATGCACACTTCGGCCTTGAGGTGAATGTAAGTAAGACTCAGATTCTCTTTCAACCCGGCTTTGGTCGAGACACACCTCCACCATCAATCCATCTTAACAGTACTACCCTCTCTAATGTTACCCACTTTCGGTATCTTGGCTCCCACCTGTCCACCACCGCAGACATCGATGAAGAGATTCAGCATCGAATCAGAAGTGCATCTCAAGCCTTTGGCAGACTCCGAAACCGTGTTTTCAGCTGTAGTGAGCTGAATTTATCTACAAAGTTACACGTATATCGAGTAGTGGTCCTCCCCACCCTGCTATATGGCAGCAAGACATGGGTCACATACAGGAGGCACCTCAAGGCATTTGAAAAGTTTCACCAACGTAGTCAACGTTCCATCTTCTGAGTTCACTGGGAAGAAAAGAGAACAAATTCCAGTATTCTTGCTGACACCAACTGTAGGAGTATCGAGGCTACCATTATCCATGAACATCTACACTGGACTATCCATGTTACCCTCATGGACGAAAGTAGACTGCCAAAGCAGCTACTTTACAGGCACCTAACGAATGGTAAACATAACATCGGGGGGCAACTGAAAAGGTATAAGGATAGTCTTGCAACAAACCTGAAAAAGTGCCAAATCGACCCCCTCACCTGGGAGATGATTACTCCACATCGTAACGCTTGGAGAAGCACCACACAAGAAGGTGTCAATAATTTCGAGTTAGCCAGACTGCAAAGCGAGGCAGACAAACGCCAACGCCGGAGAGACGCTGCCACCTTCCCTCCCGCACTGGATGTAGCCTTCCACATGTGTAACATCTGTGAACAACTCAACCGGTCCCGTATCGGCCTCTTTAGTCACTTCAAAATTCATATCATTGTATCATAGCTTGATGATCGACATACTCGATTCCGAATGACAGCAAAGTAGTAATGGAAGTAGTAGTAATAGAGTGTGTGTGTGTGTGTGTGTGTGTGTGTCATACTACATAAAATCGCTCAATTAAGCCTTAAGACGTAAGTAACATTTTTGCTTTAACTTAATAGAAATGTGTTGACAAACGGTAAAATTTTATGTTTCATTTGTGTTGTCATACTGTCGAGAATATTTTCGACTTTTCTCCATTATCCCCATACAGCATGTAATATTTACTAAGAGGACGTAGACGGATGTGGTCAACACTTCAGTTATCAGTGATGTACTGTATGTTTGCTACTTTCTGTATTGGTACAGCAGTAGTATTGTTGTATAACTTAGGAGTACTAGTTTTAGTTGTTTCATACCACATTCTTTTTTTTTAAATATGTATTGGGCAATACTATGAAAGACAAATACAAACACAAAAAAATATAGCCCAAGGAAGGAGAGAACCCCAATGGACAGAAAGAAGAAATTAAAAAAAAAATGGAACGAAAAATTCCCTTGGCGATTCATAATTTCACCTGCTCCTACACTAGGGAATAAAACTGTGCAATAAATAAGAGGATAAGGCGTGTTTAGCTGTGAGAGGAGACATTAATCCAAAAGTTCTTCTCTATCTGATACACCCCTTTTTACGAGAGACAAAAGCAGAGCAGAAGAGTGACCAAACCACACACACATCTGCCTTGAACTGACATGTTTCAACAAGATGCGTTTTTTCTGACGTCAAAGACGCTCCATCATAATCCTTTGAAGGTATTCTTAACCTCAACCTCTTGTGATGAAATTTAAGTTTCATCACATCTGTAACTCTAATAAATATTATCTTATTAAAAGGTAACCGACCATCAGAAATGTCTAAAGTGGTTCACAATAATGAGTCTGTATTCAACATGTTTTCTTTCATAGGATTAATACGCTTAAAGACTAACATACCGCTGTAACACAAACGCTCTTTTAACAGTATCTTGTTCGTGTTTATTGCCCAACACCATCTTACTTTACTGTCTGGGTATATTTGTAAGTAGAGTTGAGGCCGGCTTCATCATACTTTTTTTTATACTACTGCTACTGTTAGAAAGAGTAAAACACTAACTAAAATCCAAATAAATATCCTGTTTGTTGTCATAAAACGTGTTTCTGGCAGAGCAATGGACTGGGTAAACAATCCATCCAGTGTAACAAAATCATGGAAAGTATTTTTTATTTATTTCTTCATCCAGATAATGAGAACTCATATGACCCTGTGGGATCAAGATGGACACAAAGTATTTCTTTACTTGAAAATCAAGAACAGAATTAGAACTTATTGTTAGTGATGCATAAGTACAGAAAAGACAAGTGTAGCTCCCTCGCTCAGCATACTAGTGCTTACAATTACTGTACTGTATGTGGCGGTGCAATAAAACATTGAATACAAGAGTAAAACAATTTTCACCTGATCTACTATGTTTGAGCTGTTATGAGTAAGTACGTTCTAAGACAGAGAGCGACGCTTAACAATGCTCCTAAATCAAATTAACAAACAAAATCACGACAGAAATATTTATTTGTGTTTGATAAATAAAAAGCAATGAAACGTCGCTCGCAGATTGTTAAATTCAGTGTGGTGACAGTGTGTACAGTACCTGCCCATAGACAGTTGTGGTGGCAAGGAACTCATGGATGGAACTGAATCTTTCTGACCATTCTAAGTGATTTCTTACTCTAAACTTTGATTGAATTTGACCAAAACTGTGCAGTACTGTGATAATTTAAAAAAAAATCGAATTAAAAATGTAGAAAACACAAACAAAGAGACGAACAAACCAAACCTATCAATATTTGTGTTATTTATGTATTTTCTGAAAGCAGGAACAAGGCCTGTATTTAAGTTTTCACCATACAATCGGTGTTGAGTCGGACGAGCTCGTGTCACCACTTCATAAGCTCAATTCTCCGTGAATATACATGACATTCTGTTCTGTCCAATCCCTGATTCTCAAATGTTAGCGCCTTTGAAAACGAGACGAGCTGCCCAGGTACAGTAGCGGTTTCATATCATGTTTACACTCCGCATCGAGAAGTTGTTGTGTCTCAGGCTGGTCCGTACAGTCAACTACTAAAGTCAGTTCGCCTCTCCCCACGAACCACGAACTCCAAGATACAAACTCCATCTTGAACCTTGAGTCCAAAATGATGGTTAGTCCCCCCAACCTTATTGTCTTCATATTTTTTATAACCATTTTTCTATTACTTTTTCCCAGTTCGGATAACAGGGTATTATTGTAGCAGGATGAACTATGATCGAGACAGCCGTAACTAAAGTCCCCTCACACACGAAATCACAAAACTAGCAGAGACAGAATTTTGTCTTTGAGTGCATTCAGCATTCTTTTTTCATAAGGTTCGAAAAGCTCTGACCGGGTCATCTTCACCTGTGAGTTCCATCGTGTGACGCATCCAGTTTCTAGTTTTTCTCACCTTCCAGAATGTCGGTAGCTACAGTTAATTTGTGCACAAATGATACTAGTTTAGATGACTTGCTAAAAATATGGTGAGTTCTCCAGCTTCCTTGGCCACTAGCTGAAGTGTATGGGTGAAGCATGAGCTGTGGTCTGCTATTAAGTCCAGCGGATAAGTTTAAGAATTATTCAAATTGGGAGGAAAGGGCCAGTATTGGTGGCGATGTAGCTTGACATATGTACTGCACAGTACATTCACATAAGAAATGGACCCATGCTGAATTTTGCCCTCGGGTCAAATTGTAAAATTTTTAGTGTATTCACCACATATAATCATTTGGTAAATATTTACAATAAGATGTGTTCAGCATTCAGCTTATATTTGGGTTTAAACAAGTTAATTGTCATATTACCGCATAGTATATGTATTCTAACGAGTCTAAGTAAAAAAAAGGATCAAATGAGTTTATGGATATAATATAACATAAGAAGAATATAAGAAAATAAGGAGTCTGCAATAGGCCGGTTGACCTGTGCATGGCAGCTCCTGTCAGGAGTTACAACCGCCCTCTATCATCCATGAATCTATCTAGCCTCCTTTCAAAACTTTCCAGCGTCCCAGCACTTACTACAAAGTTGCTAAGCTTGTTCCACTCATCCACCACCCTATTTGTGAGCCAGTTTCTTCCTATCTCCTTCCTTAACCTAAACTTATCCAACTTAAATCCGTTGCTACGAGTATATTATAATAATACAGAAATTTTAACACATCTTGTGTACACGTCTCAAGACATATGTATTCCAAAGTTCCAGAATCATGGATAGTGATATCCAGTCCTGCTTTTCATAGTAATAGCATAAATAATAATCATAACCTGTTACTGGATGCAATGCAAGTATGGACTGAAAAAGATGACCAATTCAGTGAAATACCTCTTCTGTCCACAAAACGTGAACCACTACAGTAAATAGAGGGTTGACAGTTAATAAAATAATAAAGTACATAAATTAATACAATCAATAATGACATTCATATCTTGTTAATTTGCAGAGTTCAGTCTCTGTAACATGCTCCTGCACCACCACTAGCCGTCACACACTGGTATATCCCTCCGCGACCTTTCTGGTATAAACATCTAACCAGTTCCCGAAAAGAAACAGATACTTCTGTCAATGTTGTCCACAGAGAAGACCATCCATGAGAAGGGGGCTGTCATCCCCATTCTTCTGGCTCTGTCAAATTTTGTTTTGTTTCCACTGTTTGTCCCCAAACATGGCCAGCTTAATACGCTGCTCTTCTGACATGCTGGAGGAGGGCGGCAGAAGTTGCAGAAGTGTATCATAGGAAATACCGAATCCTAACCGGTATAACTCGTCAACCAAGTCCCGTGTCTGGGTGTGAGTATGCATCATAAGGGAAACATCCAGAGCCCACATTGTGTCGGACTATACCTGTCGAGTCTTCAGATTTTGACATCTTGGCATTGAAAATCTCTAGTTCTGATATCATAGATGAAGAACTTATGCCTTTATGTTCAAGATATTTATCTTGGTCCTTGTTATTACGTCCATAAAAAATCATATCAGCAGTTCAAACAGAACATCAGGCACCTTGCTATCATGGCAGCTTGGAGTGATTGATCTACTGAATTTTTTTTTTTTTACCAACAGATTTTCTTTTTACAATTTACGATACTTTAACAAGGAGTATATCCTCTGTATTGCAGTCCTTGTGTGCAAAGCTCAGGGCGGCGAAATATCATCACTGAACGCCAACATAATATTTCTTCCCACGTTATAGGCTGTTATGTCTTTAATTTGGGAGAACAAACGTTCCTTAAAACCCTTTAACACCTTAATTATATTCGTACAAAAAATATTGAGGTCTATTTTCTTTTTCTCTTTGGAATAATTTCACAAAAATCCAGATATTTATGTTTTTTGTTTCGTTTTTAAAAGTGACGGTCGTCCGTCAGCACACAAAACCCTTACTACAGTATGTGAAGACACAAACATTTATGTTACAGTGTATTATCTAAGTCTATATGTAAATATTTTTCAATAAAAAAAATAGTTTACAATGCTGCCACACTAGATGTGTTACATGTTACATCACCCTGTGTGCGCACACACGCATGCACACACACCACTGTATGTCCATGACTACACTCTCAGTTGCGCTACATACACTACATTCAACACAACATCCACTTTACTATCATCTACACAACATCCACTTTACTATCATCTACACAACATCCACTACACTGTGACACAAAATCCACCACACAATCCAGAGATAATTATCCAACATCTGAAGATATTTGTTCTCAAAAGTCAACTGGATTTCTCCCAGAGCCTCTCAGCACTTTTTTGCGTGTCATATTCCTAGTGTAAAATCTTATGTAAAAGTGAGTGGGGCAGGCAATCATTCAAGCAACACGTCCAAGTTATATTCAGCTCACTACAGCTCGGACTTGGTGCGCAACTTCATCATTTTGCATCAAGATTCCCCATACACTCATTGAATGGGCATAGAGCCTGTTGTGCCTATTCAGAGATTCAACGCTTTGAGCGAAGTGTCTCAGTCAGTCAGGCTACAGACATTCAAAATTTCACCCCAGATCATTTTTTTTTTCAGTTATAACCCACAAAGTTGACAGCACCTTCCCCAACCATGGCATTGGCAGGATTGCTACTGTAACGCCTGCCACCGAGAGCAGTTATCGTGTCTCTCGTGTCACAGTAGCTACAGAAATGTGCTCCTACGCCCCCTGTGGTAACCCGTGTCTCCAAACGGGCAGCCTATATGACCTATAGCAAACCTATTCACCAATCACGTCCGTCCTTATACGACCAATACCCATTCATTCATAAACAGTGATACTACTACTGCAACGTTGCCGTTAGAAGACACGGGTTACCACAGGGGGTGAAGGTACACATTTCCGCAACTGTACCAGAGGCAGAAGACCCAACTCCAGGTGTTTTAGAAAGTTTATTTATCAGTGAGTCTTAAGAGGCCTGGATAGTCAGGTTTAATGCAATGGTACAGAAAATTAGCCACCTGTACAGTCATCGGACCTGTACCGCCTCATGATTGATTTGAATTTAAGTGACTTCAGCTGTGTTCATTCCACCCTGAAGTTTGTGTCTTCCCATACCAAGAAGTACAATGTTACATCCATTGTTACCTCTGACCAGCCACTCTGGTGGAAGACCATTCAGATAACAGAGGGTGAGCCTGAAGAGGGTTACCTTCACATTTTCGTACTACAGCTTGGTGGTTTCCACACGGAAATGAGTTTCATAGGATGCATTGGGTACATAATGGCAGGGCTAGACCTTCAGGATGCACTGGAGCAAATTTATGCTAGCAATGCTGTAAGTCGGAAAAGCTTTGGGGAGAGTTATACGAGTGCCTTTCTGGTTGAGGCAACACTTATTGCCATACTGGTCTCTAAAGTGCTGATCTTCCTCTCAATACTCAGTCACAGGACCAAGAACAAAAGGATGGAGATGACCGAACCATGTCCATGAACACACGCTCTCAACAAACCAAGATGATGTCCCTGTGTCTGAGACACAGACACACATAGAAAAACATAAAATCTTGGACAAACTTGGTCAGGTTTATGATGTGGCTACTGAGGGTGCCCTTCCAGTCAATGACCTCAATACTTTCTTTGAAATACAACAATTCAGTGATCGCCAACTGGTAGTGAAGGATTCTCTAAGAACATCCCGTAATGCAAAACTATGGCTACAGTGCATGGAAATTTGGACATATTAAGAAAGTTCCCCAAAATAAAAATAACAGGCCATTGGAAATTACATCTGGAAGCAATGCATGAACTGCTGCTTTATTTGGCAATATCAGGCCACAATTTGTATTTAGGTTATGTATCTAAGCTACTGTGCCGAGTAGCAACCTTGTATATAAGCTACTGTGCCGAGTAGCATCTATGTATATAATTACGTGGCAACACTGCACGTGTTATGTGGCAACATTGCCCCGAGGCTGCCATATGGCAAGGCAGTCTCAGTCTGACTCCGTGGGCCGTGCATGGCACACGCTAGTCACCACTTGTATTTCTCCTATCCGAATAAATGGACTTCAGTGTTACCCGGTGTTTCCCTACCCATCACTGCCTTCTTCAGGGAACACTTGGAACCTTCATTGTAGACAAGATCAGTGTATGTATTTCTTCAGAATTAATGACGCTCAAGACACAACATTATCTTCTACACTACACTACACTGCACCTTTCAGACTCGGGGTTAACCCCTCAAATTTTCACCTGCAAGACACTTTTGGAATATAATTTACGGATGAATTCATATTCATTTCAGTGAAAACATAATTCACATATATTTAATCACCTTAAGAGAGAGAATTCTCATGGACAGTACTAACGTCTATGAACTTTATATCTCTTGACAAATGTGTTTTAGGGGACAACAGACGAAGTGAACAAATGAATCTAACACGTTTGAACAATCGTCAAAAAACGGATTTTTTCTTTCATATTATTCACACACACAATCTTAGTGATTATATATATATATATATATATATATATATATATATATATATATATATATATATATATATATATATATATATATATATATATATATATATATATATTGTATGTACAATGCAGTGCTAGGGAGTTGCTATGTGGTGAGGGGCTTGTTGAGAGGAGGTTTTGTCTGTTTGAGAGCGTTGAGTAGAATGACCTTCATGGCTGGTCTGGTCTGGTGTTGGGGATTACTGGCCTCTTCGCCATTAGGCTATTTCGGCCGAAGCTGATGTCTTCTTTCTTCTTCTAATCTTGGTCTTCTTTCTTGCTACAACTAATCTGATGTTCTTGTTTCTTCTTTTCTTGTTATTCTTGTGTTCTTCTTGTTCTTGGTATTTTGGTTACTTCTTTCTTCTTGTTGTTTTGTGGGATGAATTATGGTATGCATGAGTGATATGATGGTGAGTTAGTGACAGACCAGATGAAATGGCTTGTCAGGTGACTGGTTTCTCTGTGATTTTTTTGTTTTGTTTTTTTTTTTGTTTTTTTTTTGTAGCCCGTGTCTTTTTGTTTGAATATGTGTTGGTGGGTGTCAGTTTAACTTGATAAATGTGAGTGTTGTATGTAATGATAAGGTTGGTGATGTGTTTCTCATGTTGTATGTTTTAATTTTTGTTTTATTCATTTTTATTTTTTTATAAGGCATGGTTACATACATATAGTTGATATAAAAAGAGTTCATGCGTGTGTCAATCATAACATGCCGATAAGATGGGTCTCCTTGAGGAAGGTTATTACAGCGTCACTTATGGTGACATCATCTTGCAATAGGTTGGGTACAGTCAGCACGAAGCCTTGCTCGGCAGCTAGGATCACCAGCTGCCGGCGCTGACCGGTACCTCCCTTCAGCAACGGTAGCGAAGTCCCCTGGTGCGGTTATTTTGGTGTTCTCTCTCCCATTCCGTTATTATCGTGGAAGATTAGAGCGTGGCGGACATGTGGTTATAGTCCTTACGCCACTAGACAGGATTTTGCTTGACCTGTCGATTTATTCAGCGTTTTAGCTGGACGTGTAGAGTGAGGTAGGATACCTGTACGGGCCAAGAGCCTTATCTGCAATGTTACTTGTGGCATCAGGGGTAACTTCTCTCCAAAGGAGCCACGGTTACCCATTGCTCCTCTGGGGACAATGCAATCTCTACAATCCTGCAAGAATATAGTGAGCAGCCATGGTGTTGGAAACACATAGAATGTCTGGTTCATATAGATAAAATGATAGCCTAAATATGGTGGCCTACCCTGGACCGTAGAGTCATAGGATGAGAAGGTCCTGCTACCGGGGTTAGTAGATTATTCAGGTCATGATTAAACTCAGAGACAGGTTGAAGGTGAGGTGTTTCGTCTGCCTTATCTCTTGGGGAAGTGTTTGGAATGATTAGTTCTTGTGAGATTGTGAACAGCTTTAGTTTGTTAATATGGACTATACGTGGTTCAGAGTTATCAAATACACCTTCAATCTTATAATTAACGGGTACTTTCTTCTCAATAATTCTAAAGGGTCCCTTCCAACGTGTTCCCAGTTTTCTACTTCCGGGTTCAGATAAGTCGTTCCAAAGCATTACCAATGTTCCCACTTTCACTGTCAAAGGTTTTACTCTCGGGTTATAATACTGAGCGTAATATTTCTTGGCTCGATCAGAGGCCTGCTGGGCTCTACGCCAAGCGGCCTTCATTTGGTTGATTTTCTCAGCAGGGGTGTCCTGCCCATAGTGAACTGATGGACGGCTGTATTTAAGGCAAGCTGTACAAAATTTAATTGTTTATCCCAAGTGTGAGGATCATCGTGACTGAGAATGGATAGAGTGTCTTTGATGGTTCTATTTTTCTTTCAACCAGCCCGTTTGTTTGAGGATGATGAGCCGTTGGTGCCGTGTGGATTTTGAGAAGGTCACATACGTCCTTAAATATTTTCCACGATAATTCTTTACCCCGATCCGTAACTAAAACCTTGGGTGCCCCAAAATACGCAATAAAATTTTTAAGAAATCCATTTAATACACTTTCTGAATCTTTATGGGCTAGGGGTACTAAGACTGTGTAGCGAGTCAGGTGGTCTACAAGCACGAGAACATATCTGTTACCTGAGCGGCTACTATGTAAATCAATCAAGTCCGCTCCTACTCTGTCTAAGGGTGCCTCAATCTCTGGGAATGACTGAAGGGGTGCCTGAACATTGCAATGGCCTTTACATTGTTGACAAGGGAGGCATTGTTTCACATACTTAGTCGTATAGGTTAAGCTGTTTGGAAAATAAAAATAATTCTTGACCCGGTCATATGTTTTCTGAATACCTGGGTGACCTGCGATTTTAGCGGAATGAGCCAATTTGAGAGCTGTCGGACGTAGTACTTTAGGTATTACAAGGCGAAACTGAGGCTGGTTGCTACCCTCATCAACTCGGTACAACACCCCCTCTTTGACTTCAAAATCAGAGATGCGATTAGCGCGGTTAACAGAGGGAAAAGGGCCTTCTTCTAGGTAGTTAAAAATGTCTCGCCACACATTTTCTTGCAAATGTAACTCCCGAAGATTAGTGTTATCTAAGGTCTCAATATTCACCTCGGCGTTAATAGTGGCGATGTTACGGCTCAGAGCGTCCGGTACGTGATGAGCGGCGCCGGGTTTATATATGAATGAGCGGCTAACTCACTACCCCAGTGTGACATACGGGGACAACGTGTCTTCTTTTTAAAGATATATGTTAGTGCATGATGGTCTGTAAAAATCTTAAAGTGGCGTTGAAATACATACGGTTCAAAGTATCGGACACTTTCAACCACTGATGTTTGGACATACTTCCAAGCACCCTTGGTCCCTGTTCACCTAGCAGTAATGTAGGTACCTGTTGTAAATCGAAAGTTGCGAATTCGTATTCAGGGAAAGTTGTTGGAGCTTCCAATAACTTGATGACATAAACCACTGACTCTTCAGGCTTCTACACCCTTACCTCATGAGACATAAAGGCAAGCATGAACTTTTTTTTTACGGGGATTAGCCCACCCGGACACAGGTCACTGACCCACATCGGGGCCTGTAGGGCGAAAATGTAATGATAATGATAATAATAATAATAATAATAATCATAATAGTAATAAATAATAGTCATAATAATTAATTCATAAGTAAAATTTTTGATAAAAAAAACAAAAATAAAATAATGATGATAATAATACAGTAACTGTAATAATAATAATAATTTTAATAATAAAGAACTATAAATACAAAAATTAATAAAAAGATCGAAAGTGAGAAACGATATATGTATGTTGTGTTGTCAATGGTAAGAGAAACAATTGAGACCCTGCAATTGCGTGTAAGTGAGGCAGAAAGTCAGATCAGCAACCTGGGACTTGGTCACAATTTTTGTGGTGCCATATGGCAGCAGGGTCTACCATTAGACAACACATTATGCTTCCAAGCATGCTTCTCTGTTGGGCGCTGTAAGCGCTTATGCGCTTTACCTTACACAAGGATGTAGGGGGGTGCCATCCCCCCCCCAAAAAAAATCAACCACTGCTAAAGCTTCCTTATCAGTGATACTATAGCGTAATTCGGCACCTCATAATTTACGGCTAAATTATACGATGGCTATCAAAATCTTTTTGCATAAGACACGCTCTTATAGCTAGGCCTCTTGCATCAGCGTGAACCTCGAATGGTGCATCAAAATTAGGTAACTTTAATACCGGGTGGTTCTGAGTCAACTTCTCCCGTAGTTGGTTAAACGCTGCCTGGTGTTCCGGTTCCCGTTTAAATCTAGTATTTGATTTGGTCAATTGTGTGAGTGGAGCTGTCATTTGCGCATAGTGATCTATGTGTCTACGAAAATAGCTACACGCACCTAGTAGTCGGCGTACCTCCCTTACGGTCCTGGGTCTCGGCAGGTCAACAATAGCTCGGCACTTATCTGGGTCGGGTCTAATACCGTCTGGTGATAACTGGAACCCCAGGAATTTAAAGGTCTGCGCGGCAAAGGTACGTTTCTCCCCGTTTAATTTAAATCCCGCCTTATCTAGTAATGTTAGCGTCTCCTTTAGGTGGTGTAGGTGACCCTCAAATGAATTAGAATAAATAACAACATCATCAAGGTACTTTAGCGAGTGTTTACCGAATGGCATGTGTCGAAACTGGTATAACCGCACCCCATCAGAAAATGCTGTTTTAGCGCGATCTTTCTCCGTTACAGGCATAATCCAATAAGCCGCTTTAGCATCTAACGTAGTAAAATATCGTGCAGCTCCAAAGTCATCTAAAATACCCTGAATGTGTGGCAACAGGTACGAATCTGGGACTGTTAGGTCGTTAAGTTTACGGTAATCTACGCAGAAGCGAAACACCCGTCAGGTTTCTTCACTACAACAACAGGTGACAACCAAGGTGAAGAGCTAGGTTCAATCACACCTGTTTGTAACATTTTCTGGCATTCTTCTCTAATCACCTGCCGGGCGCATTCAGGTAGTCGTCATTGTCTTGTTTGGATAGGCGCACTTTCTCCAGTAGGGATAGTGTTCTATATCAGGTAAGAAGCCTTTATCACCTTCATGTTGTGAGAACAAGTGAGGAAAAGATCGTAGAATGTCCCGAATGTGGAATCTTTCAGCAGGATTCAAATGTGTCAGGTTCAAAGATCTAATCATCAGGTCAACATCTATACTCAGTACGGGGCCTTCAGAGCGTGGGTTCGTGTTAGCAAGGTTAGGAGCACTAGCTTGTAGCGCTCAAATTTGAGGTGTTAGCTGTGTCGGTCCTATGACTGACGCCGCGGGTACTATGGTAGCATGGGCTAATCCGTCCTCTTTTCTCAGGCGGACAGGGTGTTTAGTAATATTCATGACAGGAAGAAAAATAGTGCGGTTCACTACAGTAGAAATGTGATGGGGAATTACAAGAAGTTTTAACCTACCCTCTACCCTAACCACACTACCGTCAGGTACGGGCCTCTCTACGGCTGCCTTAATAAAAGTTAGTGTTTCAGGGAGGCAATGTTTCTCGACGAGAGAGTGAACAATGTGTACCGGAGACTGGAAGGTAGGGACGGGTGGAGACACCGACTGATTACCCGTGACTGTAGGATCTAACATCCACTCAGGCATTTCCTTCTGATATTTAGGCCTTCGACTCGTAGCCGCGATGACTGATCATGCATGACAAATTTTACAGGGTACTTTACATTATTTAGACGCAAAAAACTTATTTCGGGGAGTGTATTATGGGATAACTTGAAACTTCATATGTTCTTAACTCAAAGTTGAAACATCGTAAGAAAGCCATTCCTATTAAGGTGTCTTCAGGAAATACTAGATCAATAACAACTAAACCTGCATGTCTAACCAAGGACTTCCCAACAGTTACATCAAGTGGACACTATACGGTGATCGACAATGCTTCACCGCTAACGGCGGATATCTCCTTATTAGACCCGAGAAGCCGACAGGTGGGACTAAGTTTTATGAATGCGCTTTTCTTAATAATCGTGATCTGGCTACCGGCGTCAATAAATGTGGTTAGGCGGACTCCACTTACAGTTATCTCAATCAGTGGCCTGTCTGGGGAAAGTTGTTTGTTTTTCTTAATCTGAGCGCTAGTAGCGCTGTCCGGCTCGAAATTTCTGGCAATGCATTTGCCGATGACCTCGTTGATTGCAATTCCAGCATACTAGCGGTGGTGGGCCTGTTAGGTACGTGTGCGTAGGTGCGGGGCGGGAGAGCCAACGGGCCATAATGAGGTCGCTCCGCACCAGTTACGTTGGGTCGTGATTATGCTAAATCTGTCACAGGTACGGGAGGTGGAGGGGGTAGCCTATGGAAAGCGTACTCTGATCGTTCCAACTCCCAAATAATTTGTGCTTTCGCAATACATGTTTTTATCGTACCTGATGGGTCCACACGTGGTGCTAACCAGACTGGCAACGGTACAACGGTACAAGGAATGCGTCATAGGCCTCTTGTGAAAGTTCGGGAGCAACGTTAGTATTGTTTAATACTGAACGGAGACGTGTGGCGAAGACGTCAGGCGTCTCGTTATCCAACAGCTTGATGTGACGGCGAGCATCAGCGCCAGATATTTTAGTCAAGAATTTTTTCGGAATGCTGTCTCGAATTCGTTATAATTCATTATTTGTGAAATACTTGGAAATAACACTGAGTGTGTACTGAAGCATGACAAAATCTTAAAAAAGTATTTTACTAGAATCCATTTAGTATTATTGCAGGCAATAGGTTAGTAGGCAGCTACCAAACAGGGAGGTACTACTGCCTGGGAAGAAATTGGAAGCATAATGTGTTGTCTAATGGTAGACCCTGCTGCCATATGGCATCACGAAAATTGTGACCAAGTCCCAGGTTGCTGATCTGACTTTCTGCCTCATTTACATTGCAGGGTCTCAATTGTTTCTCTTACTATTGACAACACAACTTTCATACTGTTTCTCACTCTTGATTGTTATTATTATTATTATTATTATATTTTGTATATTTATTATAGATTTTATTTATTATTGTTTTTTGTATTTATTTATTTTTATCTATTTGTATTAATTTGTATTATCATTAATACAGTGACCTGTGCTCGGGTGTGTTATTGCCCGAAAAAAATTAAATGAATATGTGGCATAATTGCTCAGTAAAGTTGCCAGATACCACTTCCATCCCGTCAAGAGTTTTGACGGCACAACATACTGCTTCACCTAATTTACTTGGTAAATTAATGAGCTGAGAAAAATATTCTGGATTGAAAATTATTTCCGATTAATTACATTTCCTACTTGGGTCGTCTTAGTAGAATAAAATAATGATGTGTGGCGAAGAGGAGAGGGAAGTGTGATGACTTAACATGTAACATCCAATCTTAATGATCATATTTTAACCTAAGTCTACTGTACACGAGTAGGAGGTGAGAAAATGAAGTAAGAAGGGAAATAAAAAGATACGAGGCGTGTGAAAATTTAAAACACGCTAGGTTTCCAATATGCCGAGAAAGCCAATGAGTACTGGATTGCTCTCTGACTTCTTTCTCACAGCCAATCAGCGCCACACTGAGCGGCGACTAACCCACCTTGTGAGGCGGGATCCACAATGCATTGTTTTTGAAGCTCAGTTTGCATCTAAAAGGGATATTTTAAGAGACCCACTGAACCTTTTACACCCCCTGTCACTTGGGATGTATGCATGGATGGATGGATGTATGGATGTATGTATGTATGGATGTATGGCAATGAGTTCGTCAGAGAGTAATTGTGTTGAAGAGGTGGGAAAAGGACTATTGCAAATTTGGGAACTTAATGTCGTCAGTTCTCGTCAACGGTCGAGAGTCTAGCACTATGCCATACTCGATTGTGTATGGTGATACCACCTACATTAAGTATAACAGAAAGACGTGCGAGGACTGTCTTGACCAGGGTGTGTCACTGGACGGTGGAGGAGGATAAGAGGCGTACTGTACAAAGCTAATGTGAGGAAGATCAGTGCGGAGTTATTTTTAAAGGACTTCTCTTCACCTCGGTATACCCTTTTGCAACCAAAGGGTTTTAAATGCAATGTTGTTAATATACCCTTTTGTAAAGTAAGGGTTTTGAGAATGATAACATACATTTTGTTACGCCGTCTCTTAATTTACTTAAATTTCCAGGTTCTAGGCGTAACCAAACAAAAAAAAGTGAAGTAAATTAAAAGGGAATAAAAATAAATAAAGTAAACCTTTAAGAATGTAATTAATTAAATATAAACACAATAAAGAGCCTCGTAGGCTGTCACAACAAATTGATTCACCATCGAAACTTTTAAGACACAAATGATACTAAACATCGAAAGAATAAAAATAAAGCATTGGATTACGTTAACACTGCATAAACGTATAAAAACTAACACTGAAATTAACTAACGTGAAACAACACTGAATTACCTAAATGTAACTAAGCAAATACGGGTGGACATAAATAGAGACATAAATAGGTACTCACATAGATATACCACATTGGTGGCGACAGGAACAACACAAATAAATTAAGTATAAGTAACAGGTGACGAGTGTCACTCAAAGGATGTGGACTGTATGACAAGAGGACTGAACTAACTCCGTCAGTTGGTGGGTCCTATATATAAGGTCGGTTCCCGCCACACGACCCGCCGGTGGGTCGTTTAACGATGCAGATGGTCGTTAGAGAACAAATAATAACTGTTAAAACCTTAACAGCACAGGGTTAAGGTGACTAGATTATATAATAGTAAATACAACACATCATTACAGGAATAATATGGAACATGGAAGCATGTTATATAAAAAAAAATAGAAAAATACGACACGGTCGTAACAATTTGTAGAGAAAGGGTTTACAGAATGATATAGGCCTACACTGTTAAAAAAATCTTGTAAAATTTACAGAAAATTCACTGGTTATATTGTTGCCAAACATTTTCTGTATAATTTACTGAGATTCTGTGTATATTTTTACATAAAATATCTGTTGAATTAACAGATTGTTGGAAGTTATTGGAAGCTCCAACAACTTGTCCCTGAATATGAATTCGCAACTTTAGATTTACAGCAGGTACCTAATTTGCTGCTAGGTGAACAGGGATCAAGGGGACTAGGAAGAGTGTCCAAACAACTTCCGCCGGCCCGGGAATCGAACCCGTGACATCTTGCTTGCGAGACAAGAGCTGTACCACTCCACCAGCGCGCCGCCCCCGGCCCCCCCCGCCCCCCCCCCCATGTTGTGATGTGGCTCTCTTTGAAATAATGTAAACAAACACGGGCATACGTCGAACGTGAAGCACAAACAACCACCAACCGCATATTCAGTAATTACATATAGAAATAACAGCATTAACATGCAATTTTAAATGTTCTTTGCACCATGAAGTGTATATAGTTTGATAAAATGTCAGTTTATATTGATAATTAAACAAATTGAAACAGAGAAAGAGAGTGTCTGAAATATTTTACAGAACAAAACAAGTAATTCAAATTACTACGTTTTCCTGGTCGGAAATACAGAAGAAACATGTAAAAAATACTGAATTTTCTAACAGTGATATCCTTTTATGTGCAAGGGATTATTGAAAATCATGTACCCTTAAAAGGGTTTGCCATATAGGAACACTCAAAAACCTTATTCAAACCCTTTTTATACCCCCGTTTGTTACAGCATAAGAGGGGGAAGATAATAATCTTGCACTCTTTCTATGAGACCTCGCTGTGTGATATTTAAGGAGGAAGATCAAGCGTATGTTAGCTTTGGAAATATGAATGTTGAGTATAAACACTCAAGAGCTCAGGCACGGGAACTCTGAGGGACTTGTGAAGACGAAAGCAGGGAGCTTGGACAAGTGCATTGACTTGTGTTTTCCATTTCAGTTTGTATCTATAGTGACGCCGAGGAGCTTGGTGGAGTCAAAACCAGGAGTGTATTGGGGCCCAAAGTAATGATGGGAGATGGGACAATTGGGACATGGTCGGAGGAGAGGTCATAGTATGATTGAGGGTGGCTTGATCGATGATGGCTCAGTTTAGGAGACGTTCAATATATGGTGGGCGTGTTCCTTATTCATATCCACCATTTTGAAAATAAGGGGCTGAAATTTGGCTGGGTGATGCGAGTGGCCTAGGGCAGTGTTTTTCAAACTTTTTTTACTGCGACCCACAGCCAGTACAACAATTTGAATTCTGACCCATTAAACCTAAGTGTAATGATATGAAATGAGTAAATCAAAGACAAACACTGCTCTCCTTGCAGTCGCTTCCTAGACTGTGGAGTGTACATTACAATACCCAAGCCTAAATTATGGTGCATTTATTTTTATTTTCTTATTTATTTTCGCGTCCCATTTTATTTTTTTTCTTATTTATTTTGCGACCCAATTTATTTATTTCGCGACCCACTTAAGGGTCGGGACCCATAGTTTGAAAACCCCTGGCCTAGGGGCTAGTCGTGCACGTTTTTCTGGCCCTACTGGAGGGTCGAGCCGACCACGATCCGCCCCACCCGTGGATCAACAGCTTTGAATACAGAGAGCTTAGATTTGGTAGGGAGTTGGGTTGGTTGCACTCTATCTCTGTCCCTTCATGAAGGGCTGGTCGGATGCATTTCCATAATTTTGAAGATAGAGAGCTGAAATTTGTTAGGGGGTGCGGGAGTCCAAGGGAATGGTCGGGCACTTTTTTTTTTTTAGGTTAAAGTGGGGGAAAGGATGGAAGGAATGCTGGGGCTCAAGGCACAGCCAGACATGAGGGATGGAGAAGTCACAACATATAGTCGTGGGGGGAAAGGTTGGAAAAGAAGTTTAATGAGTTAAACAGAGGGGGACAACACCCCTTGTTTTACATATTACAGAGTTTGTTGGCTAACTAAACTAACCTAGGATTTAGAATGAGGTTGCACAATGGTTATTTTAGTAGACAATGACTTGATTGATTTTACAATTATAAGTTTATTAACATTTTATACTGTATTACGTTATGGACTCACTTGATTGTGACTTGTTAAATGTGAATTTATATCATCTAAGTTTTAATCTAAGGTGGATCACTGTGGCGGACATAGATGGGTTGCGGGTTGGGTTGTTGTAGTGCGGGCAGACTCCGGGGCCACCAGGCGTGGGGTCTCCCTCTGTTGATGTCTTCCCCGCGTAGGTGGTCTGGGCTGTGAGGGTCGTCCAGGAGCTTGTCCCAAACCTTCTTCCCTAGGCGATGGAACCTGAAGTCGAGGGCCTCTGTTTTATTTCTTAGGTGGATGGTTTCCACTGTCTCCTGGTAGGGTGGCGCTTGGCCACTGGCTGACCTCAAACACTTGTTTTGGAAGCTCTGTAGTTGTTGTAGTCTAGTCTTCCCGAGTGTGACGAGTGGTATAGATGGGTACTCCAACACAGGCCTCACCAGCGCCTTGTAGGCGGCCAGTCATGGCATTGGCGATCTGCTCGTAGGCCTGGGCTATGGCGGTGGATGTGCCTTTGTACTGGCGGAAGCCGAACTGGCGGGGATTATGCACGTCTTCGTCCTCCAAATACAAGACGTGCACTATTTTCTGTCCCTCCACCCGCGCGAATACTGGTATCTCACTTGGTGTATTGTACAGTATATACATAAATGGATTGTCTTAATATTCACCCCTCCGTGACCTTGGTGCCTAGGATTGTTCCCTGTTTTAGTTTTCACAATCTCAATTGCTTACTTGCCTTCGGGCACACATGCACACTCATGTTTGTAAATTCTCCAGTCATCAGATGTCAGCAGTTACATGCACAGCATCACACACACTGCTCAACCCACTGGGAATTAATGACTGAAAAGGAAAGAGCTGGGTGATCTTATAGGAAGTGCAGCTTCATCTCACTTTCTAATTTGTCAAAAAGTGAAAGCAACATGTTCCTTAAGTGATATTCATTATTATCAGGCGGAATATTATATCGATGCTGCTGAGGACACTTGGTGCGTCTATGCCTCTGACCCTCTACTCCAAGCTGGTCAGCCACCGTTCCTGTCTGTTTGAATATATTACCATTGTGACCCTGGGTATCTTGTAGCGCTTTTACTGTATTGCTCAATAGACAGAAAGCATTACTCTTATCAAAGTTTGTTTCCTGGGTCACTCCTCCTCCACCACCTGGGTCACTCCCCATCTACCACCTGGATCAACCCCCCTCCACCACCTGGGTCACTCCTCCTCCACCAACTGGGTCATTCCCCCTCCACCACCTGGGTCACTCCCCCTCCACCACCTTGATCACTCCTCCTCCTCCACCACCTGGCCCTCCCCACCTCCACCACCACCCTCTCCTCCTCCACCACCTGGGTCCCTCCCCTCCACCTCCTCCCCTCCACCACCTGGTCCCCCTCCACCACCTGGATCCTCCTCCTCCACCACCTGGGTCACTCCCCTCCACTCACCACCTGGATCACTCCTCCTCCTCCACCACCTGGGTCACTCCTCCCTCCACCACCTGGGTCACTCTCCTCCTCACCACCTGGATCACCTGGGTCTCCCTCCACCACCTGGATCACTCCCCCTCCACCTGGCCACCTCCTCACTCCACCAATGGATCCACCATCCTCCTCCTCCACCAATTGGGTCACTCCACCTGGATCTCCTCCACCACCTCGATCACCTCCTCCACCACCTGATCACTCCCCTCACCACCTGGATCACCTCCTCCACCACCTGGGTAACCTCCTCCACCACCTTGATCACCCTCCCCCTCCACCTGGGTCACTCCCATCCACCACCTGCAACCCCCATCCACCACCTGCAACTCCTCCTTCACCACCTTGATCACTCCTCCTCCTCCACCACCTGGATCAACCTCCTCCACCACCTGGGTGCTCCTCCACCTGCCACCTCCTCCTCCACCACCTGGTCAACCCCCTCCACCACCAGGGTCACCCCTCCACCACCTGGGTCCTCCACCACCTGATCAACTCCACCACCACCTGGGTCACCCTCCACCACACTGGATCACTCCTCATCCTCCACCACCTGGGTCACTCCCCTCCACCACCTGGGTCACCCCCTCCACCACCACCTGGGTCACTCCCCTCCTCCACCACCTGGGTCACTCCCCTCCACCACCCCACCACCTGGGTCACTCCCCTCCACCACCTGGCCACTCCCCACCTGGTCTCCACCACCTGGGCCTCCTCCACCACCCAATACCCCCTCCACCACCTGGCCACTCCTCCTCCACCACCTTCCTCCTCCACCACCTGTCACCTCCCCTCCACCACCTCCACCACCTGACCCTCCACCACCTGTCCTCCCCTCCACCACCTGGGTCACTCCTCCACCAATCCACCTCCACCACCTCCTCACCTCCTCCACCACCTGGGTCCACACCTGTTTCCTCCACCACCTGGGCCACTCTCCTCCACCACCTGGATCACCCCTCCACCACCTGGGTCATCTCCACCACCTGGGTACTCCTCCTCCACCACCTGGATCAACCCCCCTCCACCACCTGGGTCCACATCACCTGGGTCCCCCACCACCTGGATCGCCCCTCCACCACCTGGGTCACTCCCCTCCACCACCTGGATCAACCCCTCCACCACCTGGGTCATTCTCCTCCACCACCTGTCACCTCACCCCTCCACCACCTGGATCAACCCTCCACCACCTGGGTCACTCCTCCACCACCACCTGGGTCACTCCCCCCACCACCTGGGTCACTCCTCCACCACACCTCACCTGGGTCCACCACCTGGGCCACCCTCCACCACCTGGATCAACCTCCACCACCTGGGTCACTCCCTCCACCGCCTGGATCCACTTCCCTCCCATCTGGATTCCTCCCCTCCACCACCTGGCTCACTCCCCTTCACCACCTGGATCAACCCTCCACCACCTGGGTCACTCCCCCTCCACCACCTGGGTCACTCCCCCTCCACCACCTGGGTCATTCCTCCTCCACATGAGGTACTGTACAGTGGTAAGGTATATAATCTTTAGTGAAACTTGGTTGAAAGATTAATTCATTCCTCAATCTATTATATTTCCGTCTATTAAGCTATCCTCAGTCTATTTATTAATCAATTTATCTGACCTATTTATTCTCTTTAATCTTATTTATCCACATTCATCCATCCATCCATCTATATATCCATCAGGAACAAGAGGGAATAAGAAAGAAAGAAGAAGAAAAAAGAAATAAAGAAGAAGAAAAAAGAAATAAAGAAGAAGAAAGAAAGAAAAAGAAGAATAGTAATAAATAATAATAAACTTAGTATTACGAATGTTAGGGAAAACTTAATAGTTTTCCGATGTCTTTCAATATTTAATTCTGGTATATTGAAAGAGAGAGACGGACGTGAAGTGTAGGTTGAGCCTTGACCTGGCGAGAGAGAGGAAATATCACCCTCATTTACTGCAGTATTATATTAGTGTGGTCCAGTTGAGACGAGTTTGTGTTGTCGATTGTTGTGTTATTGACAAAATTATGCCTTGAGTACAGTCAGACACGAAGGAGATGAGTGGAAAGATTACGTTAGGTAAGATTACAGGGCGAGACTGCCGACTGATGGCCACCGTCTACAGTATGGTAATATGCGAAGTGTAAACAGTGTATGTGTTGCCACGAGGAGGCACACAGAAATCTTGATGGTGAAGAGGCTATGTAATGGCTGGGGAAGACTCACACAATGTTGTTTACCTGATTCACAACGAGGGCTAGCCAACTGAAAGCAAGATGAAACAAACAGTACATGCACCTTAACACAAACATGAATTTGTCATAGTAGATGCGTTGCACAACCCTGTGTGCACACACACAACACTCACTCGTGCATGCAACACAGCACACCCTCACCTCACTCAATCATACTAAACATTTCTACACATATCTTATTATTATTAATATTTTTTTTTTTTACAATTTTACAATCCCTAGCCTGATTTAGGTCTCACCATTACTGACAACCAGGGGCGTGACCCTCACCCCCCTTGTCTTTTGAAGTAACTATTAGCAAGGTCAACTAAAGGCGGATTATTTGGTGTAGGTGCCCATGGCCCCATGCTAGAGAAGAAAATTAGATGACGTAGTTCAACAGTATATAGCAGAGATGCAATGCAAAAATATCGCTTATATCTTATCTAAATATACTAATGTTTCATTGGTTTATGTTTATAAGAATCAGAATTTGGTAAAATAAAATGCTAAATAAAATAAGGAACCAAACTCATAATTTTGTAAAGGACTAGATGAGTCTTAAATCAGCCATGACTAATGGTTTAATAACTAACAAGTGGCAGGTGCATACTGCCATGTAGTTATAAAATGACCCAAAGACTGACCTTAATATGTTAGTTCAAAATGAAAAGGGACAAAGATGTCAAAATTAACATTCGGTTCTAAATTTTTAACTCAAACATCATTTTCTTTCTGGGCAACATGGCCAAAACTAGACTGAAAAAACGAGAAAGGATGTAGCTGATGTTTAAACACAACTTGACCGACAACACTGCACAGAAGTTGAACGCAATCAGCGGCAAATTATCCCCATCTACAAGACAAACATCTTTGTCTGCCGGGAAAACCTGCCACTATGGGGACATCAAGATTCTGATCCTCTAATACTAAACCGACCTGAGGCAGAGTGCTAGACTGAGTCCAATGATGGTGTGTTTCGCGGCCTAAATAGATTTAGAGTTGATGCTGGAGATAAAGTGCACATAGATCATATCCACTCATCTTCGGTAAAAGGAGCAGTTATCAGTGAAAAAATCGAAAACGAACTAATTTAATGTTGTGTTATAATAATCAGAGACAAACTGTGGAGATGGTGAGGCTGTCGGTATTACAACATCAATGAAGAGGAAACAACTGACACAAGTGTGACTGAAACACTTTCGTTGATACTTTGGATTTTATCTATAAATTTAAAAGGAGAAGTCCATTTTCATGAAAGTTTCGTTGGGCTTGTTATATTGTCTTCTTTAACCGGATTTAATATAGCAAAGGCCATTATGGAAAATTTTGAAACATTGTTATTGGTTTCTAAGGGCTCAGAGGCCAAGGGCAAGATAGTGACAGTAATATACGTGGGGAGAGAAAGGGAGTGCAGGCCATCATCCGGCACTTGCAGGGTATACTCTCACTGTGGAGGACACAAGGTGAATCTCGCTCCGGGAAAATTTATGATATTCCAACTGTTCGGGATACTTTGGGTGTTATAAGAACAATTGATGTGTCTCTCAGTCTTCTGCTGGTCGTATTTCCGTTCTTAAATCTAGTGTGGAGAAGATTCTGGGGATACATGTGACCAAAAAACCTTAAAGCCGTCTGCCCAACTCGGTGGGTGGAAAAGCATGGACTCTGAGCTTCTGTTCAAAGATCTTTTATACATAATATTTTGGATGTATTGAATGTTATTCAGAATCCTTCTAACAACACTCAGATCGCGCCCAAGGCACACAGTTTAACCTTAAGTCTGAAAAGATTTCTGTTTATTTACAACCAGTGAGCCTTGACATTGGTCTTTGGTCTCATATTTCCTTTTTTCTGTAAAATTGCAGGAAACAAACTTTGATAAGAGTAATGCTTTCTGTCTATTGAGCACTACACTAAAAGCGCTTCAAGATACCCAGGGTCACAATGGTAATATATTCAAACAGACAGGAACGGTGGCTGACCAGCTTGGAGTAGAGGGTCAGAGGCATATACGCACCAAGAGTCCTCAGCAGCATCGATATAATATTCCGCCTGATAATAATGAATATCACTTTAGGAACATGTTGCTTTCACTTTTTGACAAATTAGAAAGTGAGATGAAGCTGCACTTCCTATAAGATCACCCAGCTCTTTCCTTTTCAGTCATTAATTCCCAGTGGGTTGAGCAGTGTGTGTGATGCTGTGCATGTAACTGCTGACATCTGATGACTGGAGAATGTACAAACATGAGTGTGCATGTGTGCCCGAAGGCAAGTAAGCAATTGAGATTGTGAAAACTAAAACAGGGAACAGTCCTAGGCACCAAGGTCACGGAGGGGTGAATATTAAGACAATCCATTTATGTATATACTGTACAATACACCAAGTGAGATACCAGTATTCGCGCGGGTGGAGGGACAGAATATAGTGCCCGACCATTCCCTTGGACTCCCGCACCCTCTAACAAATTTCAGCTCTCTATCTTCAAAATTATGGAAATGCATCCGACCAGCCCTTCATGAATGGACAGAGATAGAGTGCAACCAACCCAACTCCCTACCAAATCTAAGCTCTCTGTATTCAAAGCTGTTGATCCACAGGTGGGGCGGATCGTGGTCGGCTCGACCCTCCAGTAGGGCCAGAAAAACGTGCACGACTAGCCCCTAGGCCAGGGGTTTTCAAACTATGGGTCCCGACCCTTAAGTGGGTCGCGAAATAAATAAATTGGGTCGCAAAATAAATAAGAAAAAAAATAAAATGGGACGCGAAAATAAATAAGAAAATAAAAATAAATGCACCATAATTTAGGCTTGGTTATTGTAATGTACACTCCACAGTCTAGGAAGCGACTGCAAGGAGAGCAGTGTTTGTCTTTGATTTACTCATTTCATATCATTACACTTAGGTTTAATGGGTCAGAATTCAAATTGTTGTACTGGCTGTGGGTCGCAGTAAAAAAAGTTTGAAAAACACTGCCCTAGGCCACTCGCATCACCCAGCCAAATTTCAGCCCTTATTTTCAAAATGGTGGATATGAATAAGGAACACGCCCACCATATATTGAACGTCTCCTAAACTGAGCCATCATCGATCAAGCCACCCTCAATCATACTATGACCTCTCCTCCGACCATGTCCCAATTGTCCCATCTCCCATCATTACTTTGGGCCCCAATACACTCCTGGTTTTGACTCCACCAAGCTCCTCGGCGTCACTATAGATACAAACTGAAATGGAAAACACAAGTCAATGCACTTGTCCAAGCTCCCTGCTTTCGTCTTCACAAGTCCCTCAGAGTTCCCGTGCCTGAGCTCTTGAGTGTTTATACTCAACATTCATATTTCCAAAGCTAACATACGCTTGATCTTCCTCCTTAAATATCACACAGCGAGGTCTCATAGAAAGAGTGCAAGATTATTATCTTCCCCCTCTTATGCTGAAACAAACGGGGGTATAAAAAGGGTTTGAATAAGGTTTTTGAGTGTTCCTATATGGCAAACCCTTTTAAGGGTATGTGATTTTCAATAATCCCTTGCACATAAAAGGATATCACTGTTAGAAAATTCAGTATTTTTTACATGTTTCTTCTGCATTTCCGACCAGGAAAACGTAGTAATTTGAATTACTTTTTTTGTTCTGTAAAATATTTCAGACACTCTCTTTCTCTGTTTCAATTTGTTTAATTATAAATATAAACTGACATTTTATCAAACTATATACACTTCATGGTGCAAAGAACATTTAAAATTGCATGTTAATGCTGTTATTTCTATATGTAATTACTGAATATGCGGTTGGTGGTTGTTTGTGCTTCACGTTCGACGTATGTCCGTGTTTGTTTACATTATTTCAAAGAGAGCCACATCACAACATGGGGGGGGGGGCGGGGGGGGCCGGGGGCGGCGCGCTGGTGGAGTGGTACAGCTCTTGTCTCGCAAGCAAGATGTCACGGGTTCGATTACCGGGCCGGCGGAAGTTGTTTCGACACTCTTCCTAGTCCCCTTGGTCCCTGTTCACCTAGCAGCAAATTAGGTACCTGCTGTAAATCTAAAGTTGCGAATTCATATTCAGGGACAAGTTGTTGGAGCTTCCAATAACTTCCAACAATCTGTTAATTCAACAGATATTTTATGTAAAAATATATACAGAATCTCTGTAAATTATACAGAAAATGTTTGGCAACAATATAACCAGTGAATTTTCTGTAAATTTTACAAGATATTTTTTAACAGTGTAGGCCTATATCATTCTGTAAACCCTTTCTCTACAAATGTATGTTATCATTCTCAAAACCCTTACTTTACAAAAGGGTATATTAACAACATTGCATTTAAAACCCTTTGGTTGCAAAAGGGTATACCGAGGTGAAGAGAAGTCCTTTAAAAATAACTCCGCACTGATCTTCCTCACATTAGCTTTGTACAGTACGCCTCTTATCCTCCTCCACCGTCCAGTGACACACCCTGGTCAAGACAGTCCTCGCACGTCTTTCTGTTATACTTAATGTAGGTGGTATCACCATACACAATCGAGTATGGCATAGTGCTAGACTCTCGACCGTTGACGAGAACTGACGACATTAAGTTCCCAAATTTGCAATAGTCCTTTTCCCACCTCTTCAACACTATTACTCTCTGTTGAACTCATTGCCATACATACATACATACATCCATACATCCATCCATCCATGCATACATCCCAAGTGACAGGGGGTGAAAAAGGTTCAGTGGGTCTCTTAAAATATCCCTTTTAGATGCAAACTGAGCTTCAAAAACAATGCATTGTGGATCCCGCCTCACAAGGTGGGTTAGTCGCCGCTCAGTGTGGCGCTGATTGGCTGTGAGAAAGAAGTCAGAGAGCAATCCAGTACTCATTGGCTTTCTCGGCATATTGGAAACCTAGCGTGTTTTAAATTTTCACACGCCTCATATCTTTTTATTTCCCTTCTTACTTCATTTTCTCACCTCCTACTCGTGTACAGTAGACTTAGGTTAAAATATGATCTTTAAGATTGGATGTTACATGTTAAGTCATTTAAATTACCATCACACTTCCCTCTCCTCTTCGCCACACATCATTATTTTGTTCCACTAAGACGACCCAAGTAGGAAATGTAATTAATCAGAAATAATTTTCAATCCAGAATATTTTTCTCAGCTCATTAATTTACCAAGTAAATTAGGAGAAGCAGTATGTTGTGCCGTCAAAACTCTTGATGGGATGGAAGTGGTATCTGGCAACTTTACTGAGCAATTATGCCACATATTCATTTAATTTTTTTCGGGCAATAACACACCCGAGCACAGGTCACTGTATTAATGATAATACAAATTAATACAAATAGATAAAAATAAATAAATACAAAAAACAATAATATATAAAATCTATAATAAATATACAAAATAAAATAATAATAATAATAATAATAATAATAATAATAATCAAGAGTGAGAAACAATATACAGTATGAAAGTTGTGTTGTCAATAGTAAGAGAAACAATTGAGACCTGCAATTGTGTGTAAATGAGGCAGAAAGTCAGATCAGCAACCTGGGACTTGGTCACATATGGCAGCAGGGTCTACCATTAAACAACACATTATGCTCCCAAATATCTTCCCAGGCGGTAGTATCTCCCTGTTTGGTAGCTGCCTACTACCGACTGCCTACAATAATACTAAATGGATTCTAATAAAATACTTTTTTTACAATATACAATACTCCTTTTACACCCTACAATGTTTACAGCGTACACCACATATCAAGAGGCGTTCAGTACACTGGCTTTCTCAACTTTGATGATCTCACCTTGGCCTTATCTGCACTGTAAGTTTGGGGAGAAACTACTACACCATACTCTCTATCGTCTCCTGCTCCAACCCGAGATCCCTCGTTCGCGAATTGCTGTTCGACACTATAATCCGCATCCAGCTAATACGACCATATATTGATCACTAAAAGAACAGTACAATTACAAACACTGCAAAAATTATTAACAACTCGTAATTAACCCTCCCTGACAAACTGCTCTCGGCCTCATTTACAAAGTTCGAGTGAACACACTTTTGTATAGAAATGCTTATACTATTAGCAATACCACTGTTGCTCCTGGAACTTCCTAGTATTTATTCATAATTTTTTTTTAATAAGATCTTTGTTAATACATTCATAATCTTTATTATTGTCAACCATGTCCATCACCATCTTAATGTTATCACAATCCTCCCCCCCCCGCACACACACCTTGCCTCAGATCTTTCTTAGTCACATTGTGGCTGGGAGCGAGAGAGAACTTTGTCCGCGACTGTATACATAAGACTGTAAATAATTATCTATACTAAGTACTAAAATATTAAGTAGTATATGATCTTATAAGCCAAGTTATTTCAATGACCTAATCAAGTAAATCAGCTACGAAATGACTAGGATATGTATAAAACAGGCGGGAAGTGGACAAATTGTATCTTGTAAACTACACTCTGTATGAATACCAAATGTAATGAAAAACTCACGACGTAATTTAACAATAAAGTTATTGAATAAAAAAAACTAAAAAATTTAGTTTAGAAGATAATTAAAATTTAACATACGAATTACCCGCGATTTCACGGGTCAAATGGGACGCCTGGAGACCCACTGAGACAGCCAGACCATGCAGACACCCTTCATAGGAGATGGACGCATTCTAACCTCAAGCGAGAAAATCTACATCCACTAGTTGTTTTAGCATCTTCTGACAACTAATTACATGAACTCAGTTTATTTAATATGTGTATCCCAAGACTCACACTCATGATGAAGTAATCTGCCATAGTGTAGATAGCTATTCATCCAAGTACTCTCCTTGATGAGCATCTCAGCTAAGCAAGCTTTATTTTTACGTGTTATATCAGCATAAGCCCAGTCAAAAACTGAAATTTCGCAGAATAAGCTGGGAGATGACAATGGGTCGTAACTCATTTAAGGATTGTGGGCTTATTGAATTGGGTGCTGATGACACATATGAGGTCTTTCAGTCAGCTAGGCATTTTGCTTGTCTGGTAGAAGCATTGATTATGGAGCAGGGGAATTTAGCTAGTTTCGAGGAGAACTTGTAAAGCCGCATTGGTACAGTAGATCAATAGGGGTGATGGAACGCTTGATCCTGAGTTTGTTCAGTCGTCTTGCTTGTTCAAATTCATCAGCGAAGTCAGTGAGAGAAGGGGCTGGTAGATGAGCAGGGAAATAAGTTGAACCAAGCTGGAGGAGCGTCTGGCATTCGAAATGGTTGTTAGATTGGTCAGCTGCGTTACCATTTGTGAGGTGCCTGAGGAATGGGAGGGAGTGTGTCTTATTGTTTAGTCCACTGATGTTGGTCTGCTTCAGGTGTTGCAGCTTGGCTGGGTAGTTAGAATTCTTTGCAGTGCGTATTTCACGGATGATTTTGTTGCGAACGGCCCTGTAGCTGTTGTTGTCATTGTCGTTCATATACTGACAAAGGCCCAAGGCACGTTGGCTGTGTGTGTGTTTGTGTGACAGAACGACAGACACAGTGAGATAGAGAGGGAGAGGGTGTGTCTCAATCAACCTCTCTAGCACAACTACTGTTACTACTTACCTGTGAGGGTCTTGTCTTACTCGCCCAGCAGAACCGACGTGACGGGCAGATATAAATTACCTGGACAACAACAGGACACTGGGCGAGTCTTAGTCAGAAAGAGATAGCCCTGGGATCACACCACCGCGACCTTGCCTCACTACACGCCACCTTTCCCATGTTTAAAACCTGCCACCGAGTCGCCCAACTCTCTATCCACTAGATTAAAATTATAAATAGTAATAACACTATAAATAATAGTATCAGTAATAATAATAATAATAATAATAATATTATATAAATAATAATAATAAAACTAATAATAACAATAATAATAATAACAATAATAATAATAATAATAATAATAATAATAATAATAATAATAATTAATAATAAAAAAAAAAAATAATAATAATAATAATAATAATAATATTAATGATGTTAATAATAATAATAATAGCAACAATAATAATAACGTAGTGATACTAAATACTAATATATAAAAACAATAAAAAATACTAAAATAATATTGATGGTCATGTTTAAACAATTGGTCCAGACACATTAAATGTAGAGGCGATACAGGGTGATTCAGTAATGAGTACATTAAATTGGCGGATGAAATCCTTGGATAATTCTAAACCACAATGTCTCTATGGTGAAATGTCAAATTCTGCATATGCCCACGTGTTCGTGACAGGTGCGAGCAAATTAAACATAGTCCAGGCATTCTGGAACGCATCAGACAATCAATGGTACGACGTGTACAGGCCTGCATTGAGGCAGAAGAGGGCGACTTTGAACATTTCCTTTAGGTTGTAACAAAGAAGGGTCACACTGTAGAGATCTGTGAATAAAGGATTACAAAAACCTACAGGGTTTTCACTTCAAATTCACTCTCCTTAATACAACATCTTAAATGTATTGTAACATGGAAACTATGCAGAATGTGACATTTTTCTTTAGAGACATTGTAGTTTAGAATTATCCAAGGATTTCATCCTCCAATTTAATGTACTCTTTGCTGAATCGCCCTGTATATTCAACAGAGGCCCTTAACGGGTATCTGGACTTACCTACACTAAAACACACCACAATGGCGTTCAAGTAACGTTAGGTTTCTATGGACTAATTCAAGAGTCAACACACGGTGAAAACATAAATGACAAACCGTAACCCTAACACTCTACCTACCATGTTTCAGGGTAATTGTTAACATTCACCAGACACGAAGTGTGAGAAGAGTGATGACAACTGATGGATGGAGGAAGAATAAATGCAATAGACAGACAGACAGACAGAAAAACACAGCTACTCCTTGACCCTGAGAGGTCACTTGGTGTGAGAGGTGTCAGTTAGATGTCTGTCATGAGACACTCCCAGCAGATGGCCATACCTGTGTGGCCCTTGCCTTATCAGAACCGGACTAATATAATCAACTTTTAATTACTTATGTGTATGTGTTCGTTCGTGTGTTCGAGTGTGCGTGCTTACTTGAGGCCTTTAACTGGGTGTCATAAAACTCTTCCGTCTGGGGCTACGTCTCGTTCCCTACCTCGACATTACTAATGAGGTTTTCTCTGTTCGACAGAACTAAATCCAGTATATTATTACCCCGGGTGGGTTCGGTTATATGTTGGCTTAGGAAACAGTCCTGGGTCGTTTCGAGGAAATCCTCTGATACTGAGTTACCCGTAAGGTCAGTCCAATCTATTTGGCCAAGGTTAAAATCGCCTAATATACAGACTTTGTTGTATATGGAAGCCCTGCGCATTTCATCCTAGATAAGTCGCTCATTAACTCTATCAAGATTGGGAGGTCTATATATTACTCCTATGATTAATTTTTCCCTACCGTCGATTAATTCTATCCAAATTGTTTCTGTATTCCGCTCAGTTTTTATTTCCTTATTTATTTCACACTTCAGATTATCCCTGACATAGATTGCTACTCCGCCTCCTTTCCTGGACGGCCTATCGGTATGGAACAATTTGTAATCCGCAATTTGGTATTCGACAGGTAACTCACGTGAGTCTAGGTTGACCTAGACCACGAGGCATACACTGGGGAATTCGCGGGATCGGCAACTCAGCGACAAACAGCGTTTGTAGGGGAGAAATCCATTACACACCTCCCCACTCAGTCAGCCAGTCAAGTCAGTCACACACATACCACCAGTCAGTCACACACATAATACCACCAGTCAGTCACATGAATAACAACAACAGTCAGTCAGTCACACGAACAAAAACAACAGGTCAGATACACGTAAATAGCAACAACAATAAGTCAGTCAGTCAATCGTACATAACAACAGTCAGTGAACCACACGTACAAAAAAACAAGTCAGACACACGTACAGTACCACCAGTCACCTTCCAGGAATATACGACCCCAGGGCGTTCGTTCGTCTCGTGAGTAAGTGGATGATAGCGCTACAATGGCTAGCAGCGTCACATTAACCAACTGGAGCAATACTACAGAGGCAAAGTTCCGTTCTCGGTTAAGGATATCACAACATTATCCCAGTACACCTTTAACCACTTCGTATGGGAGAGGATAACGTTATAATATCGACCTGTCATTAATCTAAACTAAAACTTGCACTGCTTATACTATTACTACTACTACTATAACTACTACTTCTACTACTACTGATAATAATAATCCCCACAGTAACACAGAGCGCCATAGTTTGCGTAGTTAACATTCGAAATTTCAATACATATCCTGTGATATCGTGAACAACTACATACAGTGCTTCTTCATATTCCACTTTCCGACTCTATCTATGAGCGAGAGAGAGAGTTAAGATAAATCAACGAGTGTCCATGATAAGGTTGAGGAAGCAGGTTACCAAGAGGCCAGCAACACCACTTTTAGACGATGGGTGTGTTGTTATGAGAGAGAGAGAGAGAGAGAGAGAGAGAGAGAGAGAGAGAGAGAGAGAGAGAGAGAGAGAGAGAGAGTCCTACATGCTACCCTGCATTAACAAGTGGTCAGGAAGTAGGAAAACACACACACACACGGAAAGTTCAGTGGGAAGGCAGTGAGATGAGGCAATAATCAGCCACAAGGTGAGTCAGGTGCATCAGTGAAGAGCCTATAACGTATATCGGTGAGTGTCTCTGTGTCTGTCAGCGGAATTTCCAACCATACTGAAACATGATCCCGAGTGATAAGATTTCACCCATAAGCTTCCTGAACTGATGATAAAACAGGAGAAATATTCCATTATGTCTCTTTACTGTATTTGGGGAGGAGGGAGGGAGAGGAGTCGATTAACTTCAGAATGGACACCGCGACTCTGTTGTCTCGGTAGGGTTGAGAAATACTTGGTCCGTTGTGTTATATTATGTCAACACAATTTCGTATAAATTTTTTTTTGAACGACTGTATCTTCACTCAGAGACTTTCCCATTGTCTAACTCTCCTCTCCTCTCCTTTCCTTTCCTCTCTTCTCTCTCTCACCCGGATCCCCGATTTTACCTGCCCCTGGTGACAGCCTCAGTATCAGATTTGTCAAATGCACCAACATGACACAAAACCTGAGTCAGGTAGCGCCAAACAAAACCTCTCCCGCGAGACCAACAGCGCCACACGAGCATTGCCTGCCAGGGCTGCTGTGTGTGTGTGTGTGTGTGAGAAAGTGTGGGGGGATGTGTGTGTGTGTGTGTTTGAAGGGAAAGTGTGTGTGTGTGTGTAATAATAATAATAGTAAAAATAATTATTAACGGTTTATTGAAAACGTCGGCAGTCCGAAGGCTGAAAATATACATTAGATAAAAATGACTTGTTACATACAAAGACATGGGGTAGGTGGGTCGTTTAACAAAAGCTTTCATTACTGAAAGGAGAAGGAACAATGATTGAACATACAAATTATTATAGTTTACAGTTGATGGCCAGGGCATGGGCTGGTCATGGAGACACCAGGTGGTGTAGTAACTCGTCCTCGGGTGTTGATATGAAGGGTCTAACGTGGTCATGGAGACACTGGGTGGTGTGGTGTTCACGTGGTGCAGTAACTTGTCCTCGGATGTCGATATGAAAGACCTCACGTGGCCATGGGGACACCGTGTGGTGTGGGGTGGTGTCATAGCACTTCGCCCTGCTGGGTGGTGTTATGTTATCTCGTAGTCAGGTGCATAGCCGGCCGGCCCTCTGTTGTTCCCATGGTGGACTGATTAGCACCTCCTGGTCAGAAGACGGCGGTCAGTTCACAGGGGTGCTTATCCCACTGGTGGGTCACGGCTCTCACTGGTACTGTCTAGTGCTGAATTCACTGTCTTAAACACTGTTCATCAATGTTCAACACTGGTCCCACTTCTTTCCGAAACGAAATTGTCACTTTTGTTTATGTTGATATCCTGGTGGTAAGGATGGGTCGGGTAGAGGGACTTGGGGAATGGGCCGAACATTGGCCAAGGGGGTCCGCTGCTCACAGGGGTCCGCTGCTCACAGGAGCAGCGCCTGAATAGGTCTCGACCCTACGGTGGTCAAGGATGAGGTGTAATAATAATAATAATAATAATTAACGGTTTATTGAAAAAGTTCTGCAGCCCGAAGGGTGAAAATATACATTGGATATAAATGACTTATTACATACATTGGTGGTTTAACAAAAGCCTTCATTAGAGAAAGGTAAAGGAACATACAGTGAACATACAGATTAATGTTTACAGTGGAGGTCACGTAGATCTTGTGCACTGAGGTGCTGAGCAGCAGACACGTGGTGTAGTAACTCCCCACAGATGGTGTTATGAGGGACCTCACGTGGTGTAGTAATTCCCTCACAAATGGTGTTATGAGGGGCCTCACATGGTGTAGTAATTCCCTCACAGGTGGTGTTATGAGGGCCTCACATGGTGTAGTAATTCCCTCACAGATGGTGTTATGAGGAACCTCACATGATGCTGTAGCAACTCATTCACTATGTGGGGTCGTAGCATCATGGGGACCTCACTCACTTGAGTCCCAGGCCTTCCTATCGTGGACGGATTAACACATAGCTGGTGTTGTTGAGTCTCAGGGACCTCACTGTGTGAAGGTTAGCTTGGGTACGACTCATCTGTTAATGTTGAGTTGTTTTTCACTGCCTTAAGCACTGTTCACCACTGTTCACCTCTGTTCAACACTGGTTCCATTCCTTTCCTAAATGAAATTGTAACTTCTGACGAGAACTTGTTGATATTCCGGTGGGGAGGAGGGTTCAGGGGAGGGAGTTGGTATAGGCCAACATAACAGTTGTGTGTGTGTGTGTGTGTGTGTGTGTAAATAATAATAAAATAATAATAATAAACGGTTTATTAATAGAGTTGCAGCAGGTGGCTGAAAATATACAGACTTACAGAGAGAGTAGGGAGGGTGTTTAAAGAAAGGGTAGAGAGAAGGGGGTTTAAAAGGGTTGGGAAAAGGGAGGAGAGGAAGGGGGGTTACATAAAGGTTAATGGTGAAGGGAAGTTTAAACAAGGGGAAGAGGGGGGAATGGGGGCTTAAGGGTAGGGGAGGGAGGGAGGAAGGGAGGAAGGGAGGGAGAGAGGGAGAGAGGGAGAGAGGAAGGGAGGGAGGGAGAGAAAAAGGGAGGGAGGGAAAGAGAACAGACCAAACACGTTACTATACACCGAGGTATAAAGTACACTTAAGTGACATACTATACAGGTAACACAACTGAACCCACTTAATTACTTATACCTGGCAGATTAGATAGGTACCCGACTGACTGACCGACTGACTGAAGTACTAAGGTTAGGCTCTGTAGGGCGACACACTCAAAAGCCGAGTTAGGAGGTGGTTAGGAGGTTCTACAAACTTAAGTGGTGGTATACCTGGTGCCATAAACCCGGTATGAAGTCTGGACAGTGCCATAAACCCGGTATGAAGTCTGGACAGTGCCATAAACCCGGTATGAAGTCTGGACAGTGCCATAAACCCGGTATTAAATCTGGAAAGTGCCATAAACCCGGTAATAAGTCTGGAAAGTGCCACAAACCCACTGGTATAGTTGGATGGCACCATAAACCCAGTGATATTAGGTGACCGGTGCCATACAGCCAGGGGAACACAGTACTGGGAAGATGCCATAAACCGAGTGTTAGAATCGACCACCACCACAATAAACCAAGCAGGTGAGCACGGTGCCGTAAAACTAGTGAACGATGTAAATTGAGTGCCATAAACCATGCGGAAAGGTGCGAATTTCTGGTGCCACCACGAACCTAATGTGACGGTGTGTCGTTAACTTGGCGGAATGTGTAAATAGTGGAAAGTATTGAAGTAGGTCTATTGCCATATATTTGTAATGAATATATGCCACCCCCCTCCTCCTCCACTCCCCCTCTATCGTATTGCTTTGTCTTCACATATCGAAGCGTCTCATGGTTCAGGTAACAGAGGACTGTGGTCATATTGTCCATGACAATTTTATCCCTCATATGCTGTCACACAAATGCAAATGTGTAAACATTATATGACATAACACAATATTTGCATGGACAAATATTCTTGTCAAACAACAGGTCTTAATTTAACACACACAGTTCCAACAGGTTCACCGAGTATGTTCGTGTGTGCGTTGTCCCGTGCCCAGAGACCTGTTGTCCAGAAAGGGCTGGGGATGGGATTCACCCACACTCACGGAAACCCCCCTTGAACTTTTATGAGTGACTGTAATACATAATATATGATTACAAAATATTAGAAATTACATTGAACCATTATGATTCACATCCAATACAAAAAATAGACTAACTACAAGGGACAAACAGCTTTTATATCTCCTCTCCTTTCATAGAAAACCAAACCGCTCTGGCAAGGGTAACATACAAAAGAATATCCAGTGCACATCTTACTATATTATGTAAGTACATAGACATATGTAACAAGACCCTGTCACAACTGTAAAAGACCCTGCTACAAGTGTTAAAGACCCTGTCACAGTTGTTAAGATGACCATCACGAGGAAAACCTGTTATTCGTGTTGAACCCAGCGAGTATCTTGGTAACTTTACCTTCAAGAGCGAGAGTACTCATCATCCAGGGTCCTTCAGGTACACCATCTCTCACCCCCGTGTCATGGTTGGCTAAAGAAACACGGGTGAAAAAAGTCATTACTGTCAGTTATACTACAAAAACACAAGTGTACGTACAGTTTAACACAGAAATTCGCTGTACACTGGAGGTGGAGGGTGCACAACCCGTTCCACCCTTACTTGACGGCGGGTCACTGTCCTGACTTATCGCTCAAGTTCAAATTGGTGACGGGGCAGTTTGAAATTTGCTGTTTGATGTTTATATTTTTTTTCCGACTACAATGGTGAAATCAGGTGTTAAACTAATTTTGCATCATGAAACGATAAGTGAAGTGACGGTTAACCATTTATGAATTATAATATCACAGTGTGTCTATTGAACAACACTGGGGCTAATATTTTGTCCCCTTTATGACAAGAGGAATGTCTTGACTTGTTCTCAAAAATCAAACTGTAGGATGCCTCGCCAGGATTATAGCTATGGTCATCATGCCGACCATATAATTAATTATGTTACATCAGTTTTAAAAGAGTTCACCAAAGTGTTGTCACATCGCACGTGACCTTGGCTTGTCCCCTTCAACCTTGGTTTTGTGGATCACAGGGTGGGAGGAGAGTGGAAACCTGAGCAACTTACAATACAAGTGTCTCACAATAATGACTGGTCCACAGAAGCACTGATAAATGTTTGAGTAAAAAATAAAGATAGTTGTATCATCACCCAAGTTCATTTTCAACCAATTTTAGGGTCACTAGCTTTGGTTAGTTACTATCATATAGGTAACCATATTATGATGCCTAGTTTATAATGTGTTCGACTCATTTTTAAGTCATTAATTACAATGATCACTGCAACAAAACACGGTTTTTTTATATATTTAATTAGATCACTCGTATTCAATCAGGGCGCGCAGTCTGTCTGGCACCAATAACACAAGGCTTTACACCAGCTCCGGCCCACACCTGTAATACTTCTACTGAGCATTGAACTGAGCCAATGTCCATTATTCTGCCACATCCCACGTATTCACCATGTGCGCCTATACATGCGCAAAACATGATATCTGCTCCTAAGCATCTTTAAAATACAGTAGAGTACCCGAGACTCCTGCCAGATGTTTCTGGTAACATTGTACAGGGGTACCTAGTAGAATAAACTGTTGAAATTGAAATTGTGATAGATATTTGTTTTGAAAGCTTGATGAAGTGTGAATAGGACGTGACTATATTTATGCATATATTTAGCTCCATAAATTAAGGCATTTTATGTTTGTGCAAATAAAAGATTTTAAAAAATTATGACCAAATATTTTTCTTAATATAAGTTAGTATATATATAAGCATTAGGGTGAAAAATAATAAAAAATGTTCCACTGCACAAATGTCTTAGAGTACCACACAAATTAAAGAAATTTCCCCGGGGTGCATGCCCCTGGACCCCCTTGTTAGACGTGTCTGTGTTGCTAGTGATGTATACTGCAGTGTGCCACGTCTACTCCGCACCCAGCTCTGGTACGTGGATCCCCCTCCCCCCACCCAATTTCTGGGTTCGCCCCTGTATGTACATGTTAATTTACTAATTAAATTTAATGGAGTGAGGAAATTAACCTTTATAAATTAACCAAATGTGACCCAAGCCAAGGATTGTTAACCAGCATTACTGCTACAATTTTACCTTACTTTTCTCCTCTTCGCCACTGGTCGGCTCGTTAGCAGCTTGGGTGGTCGGTCACGTCTCTGTTATGCACTGTTGGCAAGTACTGGGCATACACTGGCTCCTGAATGTATCTGAACCTGCTCCAGTGTTGGTCAAGTCTGACCTTGAAAGAGATCACTCTCGGTGCCGTCACAACACTTTCTGGCAGGTTGATCCAAGAGTTCACAGCTCTCAATCCGAAAAAGTTTGCCCTCAAAGTTTTCTGGACTCGTGGCTTCTTTAACCTTAAGCTGTGGCCCCTTGTGGGGCGAGTGTCCGCCAACTCCAGGTATGGACACTGGAATGAGTTGTGCCCTTTGAGATGTTTATACACCTCAATTAGGTCACCTTGTGAAGATCACTCTTATTTTCAGGGGAATATATGCTTAGCTGAGAGAGAGAGTACCCACACGTCTACTCTTAGTAATTTTACCGTTTAATACTAATAAACCCACCACCAAAACATTTTATTCTCCAATTTTCTGTAATATTTCTTATTATGAACACTAACTTATTTGGAGCAGGGAGTTCTCTAACCATTGTTTGTGTGTGTTTGCAGGAGGCGCTGATGTTGGGGATGCTGGTGGCGGGGGTGTGTCTGTCGCAGGAGGTGCCTGGCCTTGCCAACCTGGAGATATTGAGGACAGCCCCGCGGGTTCGAATCACCGGAGCCGTCCCTGACCCGGATCTTCCTCCTTTACCGTCGGTTCACCATAGCGATCTCAGGCGCTATGATGTCATGCTCGACTATGACTATGATTATGCTGAAGAAAGCAACGACGACAGAGAACGTGTTTCTAAAGGTCTAATTACTACAACGTTAGAGCGTCCTCAGAGTTCTGAAACTATGCTCAGTACGGACGTCACTGACTACGCCATCTTGTCCTTAGACAGCGAAGAAGACACTCATCCACAAGAGCCTCCTGCCTTAGATGTTCCTCTGAGGCTGAAGAATCCTTTACTCTTTACACCCACTAACACCTGGGAGTCATCCTTAATTACACTCGAACGGACGCCTTTGGGTACAGTCGACCAGCTGCCCTTGGGTACAGTCGACCAGCTGCCCCTGGGTACAGTCGACCAGCTGCCCCTTGGTACAGTCAACCAGGGGCCCCTAGATACAGCCGACCAATTGCACTTGGGTACAGTCGAGCGACTGCCCCTTGATATATCCGATCGGCCACTCCAGGACATATCTGATCAGCCAATCCTGGAGATATATGATCAGCCACTCTTGGACATATCTGATCAGTCAGTCTTAGATACATCCGATCAGCTAGGTACAGCCGAGCACCCGCTTTTAGATACAGCAGAGCTGCCGCTGATGCAGAACAGCGGGGAATCCACTCTATACCTAAGGGCTGTGCCGGCCCCAGTGAAAGCTGAAGATTATTTAAGGAGTGACGGAGGACAGAAACAAACACTTGTCAGCAGCCCCTCAGTCACTCGTCACCAGATCCCTTACAGTAATACATTCGTTGGCGGGTATTACCCGGAAGAATCATATCCAATGGAAAATGGTCGAATTTTCAGTTATCCTACAGGTATTTATCCTTCGGGCAGTCGTGCGGAAAATAACTATCAGACAGCTCGTTCTCTACCAGGGACACGTCCGTTGATTTATTCATCTGTAGATCCCAATTCGTACTACCTTGTTGAAGGCAGTGCAGTTAAGAGAACTAGAATTGGCAGCCGCACTGGAGCTAGGCGGGTTGAAGAGGCTCGTAGTGGAGACCCGGCACACCGGTATACCACAACCTTGCACCGTCACGCAACCCAAAACCAGAATTACTACCCGTCAGGCGCCTACAATATCGGACAACCGCAGCCGAAGTATTACATTACTGCTTCCCAATTGACTGAAAGCGATGATCCCAGGTACGTGAGAACGACCCATGACACTCTATCACGCTCTCGTCCTGTGTCTCCAAGATCCCAGACCAAAGCCCCCACCTCCCCACCCCACAGCTCCGCCAAGAAGACCCCCATTTTATCAACACCTGAGAAGAGGAGAGCTAACGACTCGCCAACTCTGAGAAGTCTTCTTGCCAATGTGGATGCAAGGAGCCGGGACGAAGCTATGTATTATACTGGATTGCAGAGGGAGATTGAAAAGTCTAACGTATTACTCGATGCCATAAAAGATGTGAGGACAAGAGAAGGAAAGTCTGTCAACAGCGGTAAAGTTAAGCAAACCACCACAACCATCACTCCCGTTCCAGATATTAAAGAAGTCAAGAATAAGTTTGGTAGTCACCCTCTGTATGACAAACTACAGCGACAGTCTTCCCTAAAAGTCAAGCCAGGACCAATACTTCACAGAGATACATATGACGACGAGGAGGACGAGTACGAGAACTTGTACATCCCTGTCCGCACTAAGTCGCTGGAGCTGGAGGAGATCCACGAGGCGAGAGAACACTTCAGTACCCTCGTGCCCAAAGCATCGTCTAAGCCCCATCCTATCCCAAGACAACCAACACATCAAAGACACGGCCGCTACCGACTTCCGGTCACCACCTACAAGCCTCGCTACGTGCCCAAGTTCAACAAAAATGTGAAATATGTGACATCACCCCAACCAAAATCCCAACACAAGCTCCCATCATCGCCCCAGGGCAAAAGTCACCGCCAACCGAAGTCGATCAGTCCACCTCTCAGGTCGTCTAAGTATCTGTCGCAAAACACACAGTCCCACAGACTTCCTCCAGTCTACACGCCTCACACCTCGAGGAGCCACACCTCATCGAGTTCCAGAGGAAACTTACCTAGTCCTATAAGTAACACGTTTTCGAACTCTCAGAACTATAATCCACTTATTTCTAGAAGCCAGAATCTTTCTATCAATAACAATAAAGGATATTCCTCCTCTAGTAGTCAAAGACCACTGAGTTCTCGGCAAGATCCATCTCTAAGATATAGAAACCAGGGTGATTCCAACTCAAAAAGCCCCAACTCTCCTATCTATAAATATCACAGACCTTCCACTCACAGAGAACAGAGATCTCCCAGCGTCAGAAGCCATACCACTTCTGGAGCTGAGAAGACCCAGTCTCCTACACTAGGAGATCCTGGCTCTAGCAGTTTCAGAAGCCACAGAGTTTCCAGCTCTGCGTCACCTCCAAGGCTGCAGAGGCAAACCTTCCCCACCCCAGCAAACTCAGATGAAGAAAGCAGGACTCATGAAAGCCATAAGCGTGGTTATTCCAGGCATCCTAGCAGTAGTCTTTACGAGGACTCCTTAATTCTTCGTCTCCCCGAACCAGAGGAGAAGGTAAGGCACAAGAGGGGGCCCGACATGGAAGCTCTTTTTGATGCCAATGTGAAGTTCCCCAAGCACGGCTACAACATCGACGAGTACTTCACGGGTTTTCCCAAGTTTGGCTTCTTTGACTACGATCCAGAGAAGGAAGCCAGTTAGTAAATATCATCCTTGTTTATTTAATATCCTAGTGGCTTTTCAAGTCCTGTATAACTCTGCTTCGCTTTATTTCTCCCTGTTATGTGAGTTGTGGCATAGTTAATTTATTACATTACAAGTTATATGTTTACCGAGATAATGAGACCATTTGTTCCATATGAATAATAAGACATCGAGGCTTGGTCAACACTGTGAGCAATAAAGACTCAAGTTTGGGTTAGGTTAGGTTACGTTACTTTACGTTACGTTAGAGTACTAAAGACAGACTTGTTTATATCTGAGTACTAAACACTGCCAATGAAGGTGACTGGTTAAATAGGCCCCAACCCCAACAGCTCCTAGTCTCAATAGGCCCTATGCTAACCTAACCTATCTAATCATTGGTATTGGGGCTCCAGTCCAAAGGGGCTATGGTAGGCAGGGATCTAGTGGGACTGACCCGTCCATCAGACTACCATCCCTACAACACTTCAGCACCGAGAATAAACTTACGATAAAATACTTAATCTTAGACATTAATGACAATGGTGGTCTTGGTCAATATTCAACCAGCTTAACTTAAAAGGTTGTAGTGAGCTTAAACTGAAGGTGTTGCTGTTTGTTTCTAAATGTTGAGAAACAAATTATCTTCACACCGAGATATATACTATGCTAATTAATATTTAAGCCACCATTGACAAGACATTAGAAGGAGTATTGTACTTAGATTAAGAAAATCGTTCAAGTTTTTAGATTCTAGAAAGATTCTCAAACCCTTGATAAAAAAATATTGTATTTATTATTATGGACATTTTTATTGGATGTTTAAACTTTGTCAAATATGTTGATTACTTATTCAAACTCTAGCATAGGAAGCGAGTCGAAAATATAAACACTTACATAGTGACAGTTACCAGTTACCAGTTACATACAAACAGTTGACAGTTATTAGCATAGAGAGGAAGTGCACAGTAGTGGCTATCATTCCCTCTACTAATGGGTCAGCTGCTGGTGAACGATGATTTTCTTTATAAACTAAATAAGAATAACAACATAAAACACTTCTCCATAAGAAAAAATAGAGTAAACAATTGATAAAACCCCTTTGACCTACATGACCCTTTGACCTACATGACCCTTTGACCTACATGACCCTTTGACCTACATGACCCTTTGACCTACATGACCCTTTGACCTACATGACCCTTTGACCTACATGACCCCTACATGACCCTTACATGACCCCTACATGACCTACATGACCCTTTGACCTACATGACCCTTGACCTACATGACCCTTTGACCTACATGACCCTTTGACATGACCCTTTGACCTACATGACCCTTGACCTACATGACCCTTTGACCTACATGACCCTTTGACCTACATGACCCTTTGATCTACATGATTGACCTACATGACCCATGACCCATTTGACCTACATGACCCTTTTGACCTACATGACCTTTGATCTACATGATGACATGACCTTTGATTGACCATGACCCATTTGACCTACATGACCTTTTGACCTACATGACCCTTGACCTACATGACCCTTTGACCTTGACCTGACATGACCCTTTGACCTACATGATGTTGACCTTTGACCCCTTTGACCTACATGACCCTTTGACCTACATGACCCCCTGACCTTTGACCCTTGACCTTGATCTACATGACCCTTGACCACATGACCTTTGACCTACATGACCCTTTGACCCTTTGACCTTGACCTGACATGACCCTTTGACCTACATGACCCTTTGACCTACATGACCCTTTGACCTACATGACCCTTTGACCTACATGACCCTTGATCTACATGACCCTTTGACATTTGATCTACATGACCCTGACCTACATGACCCTTTGACCTACATGACCCTTTGACCTACATGATGACCTACATGACCCTTGACCTGACCTACATGATGACATGACCCTTGACCCTTACATGACCCTTTGACCCCTACATGACCCTTTGATCTACATGACCCTTGCATGAACCTACATGACCCTGCCCTGACTTGACCCTTGATCTACATGACCCTTGACCTACATGACCCTTTGATCTACATGACCCTTTGACCTACATGACCCTTGACCTTGACTTTGACCTACATGACCCTTTGACCTACATGACCCTTTGACCTACATGACCCTTTGACCTACATGACCCTTTGACCTACATGACCCTTTGATCTACATGACCCTTTGACCTACATGACCCTTTGATCTACATGACCCTTTGATCTACATGACCCTTTGACCTACATGACCCTTTGACCTACATGACCCTTTGACCTACATGACCCTTTGATCTCCATGACCCTTTGACCTACATGACCCTTTGACCTACATGACCCTTTGACCTACATGACCCTTTGACCTACATGACCCTTTGATCTCCATGACCCTGAATAATATGCCAGATAATGACCCCCAAAAAACAGGGAATTTTCTTGTAATTGTATCTTTGTATTTTCTGATGATTTTTTTTCTTAATTTACACATTTATGATTTTTCCCATAGTGTTACAGCAGTCATAAACATGTACTGTAATAGTATCTACAAATAGGCTTTTTTTTATTTAGTGTTTGTCACAAGACTTATAAGTACTGTGCTGTGCTTGTTTTATAAATCAAATTAGATAATAAGTTGCTTCAAGTTATGAAGCGTTTATGTTTCTTAAACTAATAAAAAATAATTGTTTCAAGAATTATAATTATATTAAAGTATTTAAGTTTTACCATGTAAATTTTAAACAGATTTAGCTCAGGTTGATTGTGTAGGTGAGGGTGAGTGAGGTACCCTCATACAACCCATCCCACAACTTAGAGTAAACTTCACATACGTATGTCTGTCTTATCATGATACCTGTGTAAATGAATAGGAAGTGCTTATCACCAACGGTTGCCGAGATTACTTGCTCAATAAAAAAAAATCGATTAAAAAGCACTTTGATTAACCACATCCAAGGAGCTTATTTACACTTATTAAAACTGTTATTTGCTAAGTCGGCCACCAGCTGGCAGCACCTGTGAATGGGAGTCTTCCCTACTGTCAGAATGTCCGAACTTTGCTAACATTCAACATTTCAGCAATATTCTACGCAAGTCGCCAGCTACAAGTATGCCTGGCAAACACTGTCAACTGCCGATAAGGTGAGTTAGGTCTCGCGGGAAGTGGTGACCTCGTATGGGGTTTGCCATGTTCACTGAAGGTTGTCTAGAGTGGTCTGAAATGACATGGGTGATTTACACCAAGAATGTGTGATGTCGTTTTTGTTATTTAACGCCTGTACAGAATAAGCAATACGATAAATAAAATTAGAAGTGGGTGATTGAGGAATATACCTGGCACACTTTCAGAAACAATGTTAAACTTCACTTAATCAGTATTGTATTGTAGACTGGGGGAGTTACCTGACTTCAGAGTGAAGAGATAAGAGATAGGGAACGACCATCACCTAAGCTTAGCTCTCTATATCTTCAAAATCTAATATACTATAGGACTAGGCGTGTGTGTGCATGTGTGTGAGTGTGTGTGTCTGTTCTGGGCAGCCGAAACGGCACAATCGTTTTTCATCAAACTTGGTGGAAAAATCGCAAAACATTCGTTGAGTGGAACAAACCTGGTCCCATATCGATGGTTTCTTTAGGAGGCCATTACATAACCATTTTATTTACGCTGGAAAACGATGCAAGTTTACCGACTTGGCGCACCCTCATTCGCTGGACGCTGTCAGCCCACGATTGCAGTTATCGTACGGCTCCCTCCTCCTCCCCCCACCTTTTTCTTAGCCTACTTTTGTTTAATGTTGTTTGGATTAGTAAAGGAAGGAAGATGAGTAAATAGAAGAATAAAGAAGGGGAAACAGAAAATAGTTAGAGATAACAGGTGGGCGGGAGCTGAGTTTCATCATGCGTCTGGATGCGCAGTTTCAACGTTACCAGACGACCTTACAGCTACAGTGTATACTTATTCCTGTGGGTGACTGTACATGGAAAAAGAGAAGAGATAAGAAGATAATAACAGGAATGCATGGAGAAGATGACTACAATAGACACAGGGTGAATATAGACAGTGAAACAGACAGGAGGTTGACAAAAATAGACAGATTCATACATGCACAAATAGACAATATGGCAACTAACATGACAGACAGACAGCTGACTGACTGGTTCACATTAGACAAACAGGCAGACACACGCCAACAACGGATAAGACAGACAGATTTGACGACACAAAGAGTACAGACCAAATTGACCATAGCTGCGTCAGTGAGGGTAGGAGGTCTTACATCCACCAGTGTAAATAATAAGAGTCAACACCCTCGCGCGGAAAGAACATCGATGGTCGGTCAGTCATGTGAGATGGGCCTAAAACTGACTTATGTAGATGGTGACTAATCTAACCAGAATCAAGGTCACTTCGCCTCATTATATAATTTATCTCGGAATGATCATCGGTGATTCATAACAATTTTTTTTTATGATTTTAACCTCTCCTTATGGCGAATATTTCTGTAACTAATTATTCTAACCTTTATTCTATTCCTCCTTATAGTATATTAGATACTGTAAGTCTCACGACCACGACCATGATTATAACAACCACGACCATGATTATAACAACCACGACCATGATTATAACAACCACGACCATGATTATAACAACCACGACCATGATTATAACAACCACGACCATGATTATAACAATCACGGCCGTGATTATAACGCAACCACGACCATGATCATAACAACCACGTCTATGATCATAACAACCACGACCATGAATATAACAACCATGGCCATAATTATAATAACCACGACTATAATTATAACTACCAGGACCATGATTATAACAACCACGACCACGATTATAACAACCACGACTATGATTATAACAACCAGGACAATGATTATACCAACCACGACCATGATTATAATAACCACGACCATAATTATAACAACCACGACCGTGATTATAACAACCACGACTATGATTATAACAACCACGACCATGATTATAACAACCTTGACTATGATTATATCACCCAACCATGATCATAACAACCTTGACTATGATTATAACAACCACAACCATGATTATAACATCCACGACCATGATTATAACAACCATGACCATGATTTTAACAACCACGACCACGATTATAACAACCACGAATATGATTATAACAACCACGACCATGATTATAACAACCACGATTATGATTCTAACAACCACAACCACGATTATAACAATCACGAATATGATTATAACAACCACGACTATGATTATAGAAACCACGACCATTATTATAACAACCACGACCATGTTTTTAACAACCACGACTATGATCAAAACCACGACCATGATTATAACAACTACGACCATGATTATAACAACCATGACGTTGATTATAACAACCACGACCATGATTATAACAACCATGACCATGAATTTAACAACCACGACCTCGATTATAACAACCACGAATATGATTATAACAACGACGACCATGATCATAACAACCACGACTATGATTATAAAAACCACTACCATGATTATAACAACCAGGACCATGATTATAACAATGATGACTATGATCATAACAACCCCGACTATGATCAAAACAACCACGACCATGATTATATCAACCACGTCCTTGATTATAACAACCGCGACCATGATTATAACAACCATGACTATAATTATATCACCCAACCATGATTATAACAACCAAGACCATGATTAAAACAACCATGACCATGATTATAACAACCTCGACTATGATTATAACAACCACAACCGTGATTATAACAACCACGACCATGATTATAACAACCACGACCATGATTATAATAACCACGACCATGATTATAACTGAAGGTTCCAAGTGTTCCCTGAAGAATGCAGTGATGGGTAGGGAAACACCGGGTAACACTGAAGTCCATTTATTTGGATAGGAGAAATACAAGTGGTGACTAGCGTGTGCCATGCACGGCCCACGAAGTCAGACTGAGACTGCCTTGCCATATGGCAGCCTCGGGGCAATGTTGCCTCATAACACGTGCAGTGTTGCCACGTAATTATATACATAGATGCTACTCGGCACAGTAGCTTATATACAAGGTTGCTACTCGGCACAGTAGCTTAGATACGTAACCTACAATAACAACCACGACCATGATTATAACAACTACGACCATGATTATAACAACCACGACCATGATTATAACAACCACCAACATGATTATAACAACCACGACCATGATTATAACAACCACGACCATGATTATAACAACCACGACCATGATTATAACAACCACGACCATGATTATAACAACCTCGACCATGATTATAACAACCAGGACCATGATTATAACAACCACGACCATGATTATAACAACCACGACCATGATTATAACAACCTCGACCATGATTATAACAACCAGGACCATGATTTTAACAATCACGACCATGGTTATAACAACCTCGACCATGATTATGACAACCACGACCATGATTATAATGTAATGAGACAAAACTCACAAGAAGAGAATTACATACATAAGTAGGAAGTATAGAGAGTAGGAATGTAAAGATAGGAAACTTGGTAGCGTGGCCTGGATGTTGTTTGCACAGCGTCACTACTCTTATCTTATCTCGTATGTCAATACACGTATATCACTTCTTAAAGGGACAACTTGTTAAACACCTCTTGATACAACTATTTATTACTTCACTCAATGACATGGACACATTAATATCACTATTATATCGGGGTACTAACACATTATGCTTTACGTTACTTGACACTGACTCTCGGACACACCTGAATGAATACACTTCCCACAGTAGGTAACTCACCCTAGGACGTTCTGACAAGACTCACGTGTACCCTGATGTAGGCCCAGTGAGTGCTGGCTGGGCTGCCTCCTATGGGAGAATCTGCTTAGCTGGCGATGCCGTGGTCTGGTCGGGAGGTCTCCCTCCCGACCTGGGGAGGGGACGTGCGTGACTCTGCTTAGTGAACCGAGTGACGACCCGAACGGGAGAGAGATGACAGGGTCCAGAATGAGAATCAGTCTGACCAGAATGATAATGATAAAGATAATGCCCGTGGACGGGACTGTAGGGCCTTTATATGGGGTCGGCCCAGCCGGCTTCTGACCTCTAACAATTAACACTAAACTGGTTTGATCTGGATAATTGTGTGCAGGTGTGGTCCTGGCCAGGTGTCTTGGCTAGGTGCGGTTGTAGGTCACCGGCTCACGTCATTAGCGGGCGAGGTCAAGTCCCTTGGGTCGACCTGAGGTGTGTCAACCCGGAATGTGGTGGTACCACGAGGTCTGTGGTGTACTTGTTGTTATATGTGACATAATTCTGGGCTGTAAGCTTTGGTCTGACAATCAATCATTACAATAACAACCTCGACCATGATTATAACAACCAGGACCATGATTTTAACAACCACGACCATGGTTATAACAACCTCGACCATGATTATGACAACCACGCCCATAATTATAACAACTTCGGTAAACTGTACCACCGGACTCGCCACCCGGCACGAAGGGCCGGCGATCACTTGTTGTATAACTATAGGTACTCATTTACTTATCAAGTACATGCACAGATTTAGATACAAAGTACATGTACAGATTTAGGTATAAACTATAAGTACATATAGATTTAGGTATAAATTTACAACTTCTGTACATGATTCCCATGAGGTGAGGGTGTCCTAACGTGGTACCTTAACACAAAGTTTACACCAGTCTCCTCTAAACACACAATCTCTCTCTCTCTCCTTCCTTCCCTATCCTTCCCCTTTCCCTACACCCCCCTCCCTCTATCCTCCCCCCCTCCTTCTCCTTTCCCTCCTTTCCCCTTTACCTCTTCCCTTCTCCCCCTTCTCTTCTCCCTCCTTCTTCCCCCTTCCCGTCATCTCCCACCTTACATTCTTGCCCATTTGTTTAATAAAATCTATTGGAAGCTGATCAACACCACAAGCTTTATCTTTTTTTTTTCAATTTTCTCACAGCTGCCTCAACTTCTTTTCCCAGAATTTGCATATCGATCTTTATTTCCTTTTCGTTTCTTACCTCTACTCTTCCCTTATCATTGTTTAGTTCTTCTACGTTCTCTGCCCATCTCTCTTTTACTTCTGCCTCAAACAGAATCTTATTGTCTATTGTTTTTAATATTCCCATCCCAGTGATTAAGACAAGGCTGTGTTCTATCTCCAACAAAATATAATATATGTTCAGAATACTTAATAAGAGAAGTTACACGTGATAATAAAGGAATAAAAGTTAGTTGTAAAGTAATATAAAATATACGCTATGCAGATGACACTGCTCTTATTACGGTTAGTGAATAAGCATTACAAAAACACGTTAACAGATTAGTGGAAAAGGTGAAGTATATGGGTTAATAGTTTATTCTGTAAAGGCTAAAGTAATGGTTGTTTCCAAATTGGAAATAAATCCTAAAATAAAAATTATGGTAGACGACAAGGAACTTCAACAAGTGGAAAATTTTATGTATTTGGGAAGTAATTTTAGCTGTGATGGTAGATGTACGGAAGAAATCAAAACAAGAATAGGTTAAGTTAAAACAGCATTTAACACTCCAAAACAACTAATAAAAGGGGACATTAACTTCAATTTGAGAAAAAGGCAGCTGAAGGGATATAATTGTGCTGTATGGGAAGGACTGTTGCATGGGTAAGAAGCGGACCTTAGAAAGAGGTTAGGGGCAAAAAAAAAAAAAATAAATAAAATAAAATGTATGAAGATTAGCGAAAACGTCACGAGAAATCCCCAAAATGTACGAGAAAAATTAGAACCTTCGGTCATATAATCAGAGATGAAGGATAATAACAGAAATATTAATGGGCAAAGTTGAGGGTAGGAGGGCCAGGGGAAAGCAGAGACTGGGATGGATGAATGAAATTAAAAACTAGATCCTAGAGAGATGCAAAATCTTGGAGGATTGGTAAAAACAGCCCGAGAACATTTAGAGTGGAGGACTGTGGTCGCCAACCCTCAGATATGAGGACGGTAACTTTGAGTGACTGATTGATTGGCTGTAAAGGTTGCTTGCAATAGCAATTTATCTATATATTTTTTTATAATTTTTTTTTATTTTATGCATCATTCAAAATTATTCATTTTATTCAAACTTTTTATTCAGTATTCATCGTCATTAATTTTATTAATTCATTCAGATTATTAATTACTTAAAACAAACCAGTAAGGCAAAAATTCTACTGAATATACATGAAAACATATAAAATTTTATTGACAGTCAACAATCACACAGTAGCATTGCAACGAATCATCTTAGGATTCTCAAAGTGCTGTCAGTTAGTCAACAGCAACTGGGTCTGAGGAGACAGAGATGGTACTTGTTCCAGGTGTAGGTTGGTCATAGTGAAACTAGACCAATACTCGTAGAAATAAGAAGAATTATCTGTGACGTTACTGGTGCTGCAACAGGCATCTGGGCTTTCCTAGCAGGTCAGGTCAATGTGTGAACAGAAAGATCGGGGTTCAGCTTTGTTGTGAAGTCCCAATATGGTGAGTGTGTCTATGTGAAGAAGAAAATCCAAAGCCAGACCCATAGTTTCGAAACCGTAACCTTTAGAAAGTTTCAAAGCCGAAGCCGAAACCAAGCCAAAAAAACCTGGCTTCCAGAAACCGAAGCCGGCATCAACCCCATGTCTGTAAAGTGTTTGTGTGTGTGTAATAATAATAATAATAATAATAATAATAATAATAATAATAATAATAATAATAATAAACGGTTTATTAATAGAGTTGCAGCCGGTGGCTGAACATATACAGGCTTACATTTGAATTAGACATAATGATATAATATGCATTGAATACATTTACAGGGCTGTACAGTATCTATTTTAACAATAGATGGGATGGTGCTGTTCTTATATCTATCGGTGCGGGCTCTTATGGGCTGAATTTTGTTGTAGTGGCGGACTGCGTGAGTTGGGTGGGGGGCTGCAGGTGGCAGGAGGTGGCGATGACGAGGGTGGTGCAGTAGTCCACTGCCAAACCTTTCCAGTGCTTGGTGGTGGAGGTCACTGAGGGATGGCATTTCCAGGGTGGAGAGAGCGTTGGTGTAGACGGAGTATTCTGCGCCGAGCATGATTCTGTAGGCCCTTTTCTGTACCTTCTCTAGCTGACGTTGTTGGGTGGAGTTGAGAGAAGAAGACCAGGCTGGTGACGCATACGTTAGTTTGGGGAGAATAAAGGCGTTGTAGATGGTCCTCAGCTCTGGCGTGGGTGTTCCAAGTAACCTAAGTCGTCGTAGCATGTAGACGGTACGAGGCTGCCTTGACTGTGTTATTTACATGGGCCTTCCAGTCAAGTTTGTTGTCTATAGTTACAACCAGGAGTTTAGCAGACTGCACCAGCTGGAGAGGATGGGCATCCACTATGACTGCTGGGGCTTGCACTGGAGTGGTGGCGGTATTGATGTGCATGACTACGGTTTTGGTGTGGTTGATGGTGACCTTGTTCTCCATAGTCCATGCCTGTAGCCTGTCCAGGGTGCCTTGTAGCGATGAGTAGTCTGGTGCGGTGTTGTCCACTGAAACCCCCACAGTGCAGTCATCCACGTACTTCCACCTGTGAGGAGTGTCCAATAGAGCGTCGTTGATCAGGATGAGGAAGCACAGTGGTCCCATCTTGGTCCCCTGGGGAACACCGCAGGTGAGGTGTTGGAATGTGGAGACCAAGCCCTGATACCTCACTGCCTGGCGACGTCCACTCAAGAAATCAGTGAGCTGTGAAACCAGGTTGGTGGGCAGCCCTAGTGCAATAGCCTTGTTGATAACAGTGCAGTGATCAACAAGGTTCAAGGCCTTCCTGAAGTCCACAAGGGCAACGGCCAGTGATGTCTTACGTTTCTGCAAGTTTTTGTGCAGAAAATCCAGAAAGCTCACCAAGCAGTGTGATGTAGAGGAGGTCCTCATATTGCCAAATTGCTGTGGATCAATTGACTGATAGATACTGGCAAATGCCCACCAAAAACAAAGTCCTCACAAAGTAGACTGGGTATGGGGGTAATGGCAAGTGGCCTGAGGTCGTTAGGGGACTGTGGGGTGGTGACCTTGGGGATGGGGGTGACAAATGCGGTTTTCCATTCATTTGGGCATTTGCTTTGTCTGAGGGATGCATTAATAATAGAACAGAGGGGGGTGGCAAGTTCGACTGCAAACTCCTTGTATATTTTGATTGGGAGGTCAATTGGGATCGTGGAGCGTTTGGATTTAAATTTCAGGAGTTTGTTGGCGATTTCATATGGTTGAGCACTGGGAGGGGGGGGGAGGGGGAAGGTAAGTAAGCTAGGAGGAGAGTGAGGTCAAGACTGGGTAAGGTATGACATATGGTAGCAAAATGGTTATTAATTATCTCAGCTGCCTCCTCACTAAGTAAATGTGAGATGAAAGGAAGTGTGGGAGACTGACGGTTGAGACCACAGAGATCTTTTACCTTGGAGTACCACTGACCGATACCGACTTCCTTGAGGCCGTGCACTTTCCTGGGATAATAAGTCTTCTTGGCCGACTTGATTTCCCTGATGACTTGATTACGTAGACTTTTGTACAGGCGATTGATGGTATAGTATGCCTTGTTGTGCTGCTCAATAAGTCTTTTTATTTGGGGCATAATCCACGGGACATCATCGGGGTGAATCCTCAGTGTTTTGGCTGGAAAGAAGTGGTGGTAGGCTTTGGTGATAGTGTCCAGGTAATTATCCCACTTGTTCTGCACATCGTCTACCGTGATCACTTCAGTCCAGGGATACCGGGTTATCCATTGTCCAAAACGCCGCATAGCGTTTGTGTGTGTGTGTGTGTGTGTGTCTGTGCGAACAGGATGATGTAATGCGTCTAGTGTGGCAGCGTTATGTTAGTATTAAGGTGCAAACACTGCTTGCTCCCTCTCACTTTCAGCTACCGCCGCTGGCTAGCCCTCGTGTCGAACAGCGAAGCAACTTGCATAAGTCTTCCCCTGCCAGTACACAGCCTCTTCACCATCAAGACTCCTGCTGTGCCTCCTTGTGGCAACACATGGTAACTGGGTACTAAGTTGGCCCAGGCTAGACCAGCAGGGGATCTCGGAGCAGCAGTGGGCCCCAAACGGACAGCGCTTAAGCCCACTGGCATGTGGACACGTCCTGGTGCCTACCAACCATTGCAGATTAACCTCGGTGGTATAAGGCTACGGAAGTAAACCCCGAACGAAAAATCTGCGGTTCAGCCCAGCATCAGGCAGACATGCTTACAGAGCTCCAACAAGACCCCAACGGCGGTATAGGCAGAAAAGGTGGCCACCATGGGAATGCAACAACTACACCGGCGGTTGAAGGCAATGCAAGATGGACAGGTTACCAAGGCGAGACCCAACAAACTAGCTACCGACAATCCATTGCATTCTCTCCCTCTCCCCAGTCGTTGCAACATTTGTATTACTGGATCAGGAAAAGGGAGAGCCAAGATGTGTGGTTGCAGCCTGCGCTTCTGCCTCACCACATAAATCAACTCATGCGCAGCCATCATCCAGCTCATTATACCTCTCATCATCATCAAAATCCCTAAACCCCAAAAAGTCCTTTGGCTACGGACGAGTGGCGACGGGAACAAGAAGAGATAACTTCTGGGAGTCTCTAGTCACAACTCGGCACATGAGCGGCACAGATAAGATGGTCGTTTTTGCACTTAGATCTAGGCGGCAGTGCAATCTGGTTGTGTCTGTGCGACAGAGCAGCCCTTTCAAGGAGCCACTCTGCTCACCCCACATGGGGAGGAGGCTAGAAAAGGTGCCCTAAACATACCCTGCCTAAAAAACCAACCTGATTGGGCAACCACACCCAATAAGTTCATCCTTTTGTGGTTGTAAACACAATCAAAATCACATATCCAAACAAAAGCAAACTATACAACCTCTTATGGTCGTTGCATGGAATATAAGGACTCTTCTGGATACTGGCACAAATGAGTGTCCTGAAAGAAGAAATGCCCTTGTGGCAAAAGAGCTGTCTAGGTATAACAACGACATAGCAACCATTAGTGAGTCCCAGCTCCCAGACGAGGGTCAACACACAGAATGGGGGTCTGACCATACCTTCTTTTAGAAGGGTAAGCCAGCTGAGGAGAGAAACCGCATTTATAGAGTTGGCTTTGACATCCGCCAACGCATCCTACAAAGGCTAACTGAAATGCCTGTTGGGATCAGTGAGCGTCTGATGACACTCAGAGTCCCACTGAATCACTCACGTCATGCTTTTTTCATCAGTGCATATGCCCCAACACTGGATGCAGAGCATGACATCGAGAAGGCCATTTATGCCGACCTTGACAGAGTGCTAACCTCTATCCCCAGAGAATAAGGTTGTGCTCCTTGGTGACTTCGATGCCAAAGTTGGCAGAGATGCAGACATTTGGCAGAGAACCATAGGGAGAAATGGACTAGGCAAGTGTAATCCCAACAACCTACTCCTTCCCAGCACGTGAGCAGCACACAACCTCACTATCACCAATACCTTCTTTAAGCAGGCAAAAAAGTTCCAGGATTCGTGGCAACACCCACGATCCAAACACAGGCATCTCATTGACTACATCATTATCAGAGAAAGAGATCGAGTAGAGATTTTCACATCACCCGTGCCATGTTTGGCTCAGACCACTGCGACACTGATCATTGGCTTGTCAGAGCCAAGCTCTCACTTCATGTCACCCCAAAACGGCAAAGGCACCAAGCCTCGAGAAGAGGTTTTAACAACCTAGACCCCAGTGCCGAATGGGATATTCTCAACACTGTCATGACAAAAACTTGCAGAGAGTCCCTAGGCCACATCGAAAGAATACACCAGGACTGGTTTGATGAAAATTACCCGGAAATCAATGTACTCATCAATGATAAATGTGCTGCTTTAACTGACTGGCAAAACAACGCTCAGTCTCGGACCAAAGCTGATACCTTCTGCAAGAAGAAAGCTGTGGCCTAGCGGGAACTTCGTAATCTAAAGAATGACTGGTTTAAAAATAAAGCATGTGAAACACAAAAAAATGCAGATCAGCACAAGATGTGCCAATTTCTCAATTCCACCAAAACATTTTATAGGTCAATCACTCATGGCATAGCCCCTCCATTCATCTGATGGTAACTACAGAAATAAAGACGATGAAGGCCTCCTTCTGCGCTGGACTGAGTACTACCATTCACTGCTCAACCGAAACACTGATGTGGATGTCCTGACTACCCAGCAGGTCCTTCAGCATCCAGAACTGACCCACCTCAGCTATCCTCCATCCCTGGATGAAAAATAACAAAGCCTCAGGGCCTGATGGAATCTTAGCCGAGGTGTATAAAGCAGGAGGACCTCTACTTACAAGCCATCTCCACTCTCTCCTGGAGAATATATGGGAAAAGGAGGAAATCACCCAAGCTCCTAAAGACGCCTCCATCGTCAATATTTATAAGAACAAGGGAGACCGGTCAGACTGTGGCAACTACCGTGGGATCTCGCTGCTGTCAGTAGCTGGCAAGATTTTTGCCCGATTCCTCCTAAACAGACTTCTTCCTGAGGCGGAATATTTTCCCCAGAACCTCAATGTGGCTTTAGACCATCACGTGGCACCACTGACATGATCTTTGCTGCATGCCAGATCCAGGAAAAGTGCAGAGAACAGCATCTTGACCTCCACATGGCTTTCATCGACCTAACCATGGCCTTCAACTTGGTCAACTTGGAATCCCTCTGGTGGACCCTCAACGTTTTGGCTGCTCACCCAAATTTCATCCCCACTGTAAGGCAATTCCACGATGGCATGAACGGCAGTGCCCTGCACAATGGGTCGCAGTCCAAGTTCTTCCCCTTCCAAACGGGGGTTAAACAAGGGTGTGTACTGGCACCAACTATCTTTTCCATTTTCTTGTCTGCATTCCTTTCTAGTGCCAGTGCTAATTTAGCCGGCGGGGTGGACATCAAGTACTGGATGAAGGGTCTTTCAACATAAGACGACTCCAAGCAAGAAAAAAAGGTGTCGGCAGCTTCTATTACTGAACTTCAGAATGCAGACGACCTCACTCTTGTTGCTCACACTAAATACGACCTACAGGAGATCCTGAACACCTATGCAGATGCGTATGAACACTTCGGCCTTGAGGTGAATGTACGTAAGACTCAAATTCTATTTCAACCTTTCCCTGGTTCAGACACACCTCCACCATCCATCCATCTTAATGGTACTAACCTCTCTAATGTTACTCACTTTCTGTATCTTGGCTCCCACCTGTCCACCTCGGCGAAAATGATGAAGAGCTTCAGCATCGGATCAGATGTGCATCTCAAGCCTTTGGCAGACGCCAAAAGTGTGTCTTCAGCTGTAGGGAGCTGAAATTATCTACAAAGTTACATGTATATCGAACAGTAGTCCTCCCTACCCTGCTATATGGCAGAGAGACACAGGAGGCACCTCAAGGCACTTGAAAACTTTCACCAACGTAGTCTACGTTCCATCCCCCGAGTTCGCTGGGAAGACAAGTGAACAAATGCCACTAGTCTTGCTGACACCAACTGTAGGAGCATTGAGGCTACCATTAACCATGAACAACTATGCTGGACTGGCCATGTTACGCGCATGGACGACAGTAGACTGCCAAAGCAGCTACTTTACAGTTACCTAACGAATAGTAAACGTAACGTAACAAACCTGAAAATGTGAGAAATCGACCCCCTTCACCTGGGAGACGATTACTCTACATCGTAACGCTTGGAGGAGCACCACACGAGAAGGTCTCAATACTTTCGAGTTAGCCCGACTGCAAACTGAGGCAGACAAGCGCCAACGCCTGAAAGACACTGCTACCGCCCCTCCCGCACTCATTGTAGCCCTCCACATGTGCAACATCTGTGAAAGACTCTGCCGGTCCCGTATTGGCCTCTTTAGTCATCTCAAAACTCACCAATGAAGGCGACATCCCTAATAAATAATATCATTGTATTATAGCTGGATGATTGTCATACTCGATTCCGAGTGACAGAAAAGTAATAGTGTGTTTGTGTGTGTGGGTGTGTGTGTGTGTGTGTGTGTGTGGCAAGCACCCCCACTGACTTACCAATGAAACTCTTCAAGGAATTCTCCCTGGAGCTAGCTAAACCCCTCTCCTCCATCATCAATGCTTCCCTCAGTCAAGCCAAATATTAAGCTGACTGGAAGACTTCATATGTGTCACCAGTACCCAAGTCAACCAGCCCACAATCCTTAAATCAGCTACGACCCATTGCTATCACCCCAATACCCAGCTTAATCTGTGGAAGTTTTGTGTTTGACTGGGCTTATGCTGATATTGCAGGCTACGTAGATCCTCAGCAATTTGGTAATATGAAAACTTCCTCCACCACTCACTGTCTTGTCAGCTTTCTCGACTACATATACCGCCATCTGGAAAAACGAAAAACGTCTGTAGCTGTCGCCTTCATTAACTTCACCAAGGCATTTGGCCTAGTCGACCACAATTTAATCATCAACAAGGCTATCGACCTCGGGTTTCGAAGAAGTCTTATACCATGGCTTACAGACTTCCTCAGTAGCCGACGCCAAGCTGTACGCTTCCGAGGGGCTGTCTCCACCTTTCAGTCACTCACCTGTGGCGTCCCCCAAGTCACCAAGATGGAACCACTATGCTTCCTTTTGTTTATCAATGATGCCCTAAGAGAAACCCCTGCTCGCTGGAAATATGTCGACGACTGCACCATTGGGATCAGTGTCAACAATTCTGCTCCTGATTATACCAGCCTCCAAGATTTATTGAACAGTCTCCCAAACTGGGCCACCAACAGCCACGTCACCATCAACCATACCAAGATCATGGTTATGCACATCAACCCCTCCTTCGACGTTGTCCCACCTCCTTCCATTACTTTAGGCCCCAACACACTCCTGGTTGTAGATTCCACGAAGCTCCTCGGCGTCACCATAGACAACAAACTAAATTCGAAACCACACGTCAGTGAAGTTGTCAAATCGTCCAGTTTCCGTCTCCACCTCCTCCGCCGACTCAAGTCCCTCGGAGTTCCTGCGCCCGAACTTCTCAGTGTTTACTCAACATTCATACTTCCCAAGCTCACCTATGCTTCCCCTACCTGGTCTTCCTCCCTAAATGCCACACAACGCAAACATCTAGAAAAAGTGCAAAAGAGGGCATGCAAGATTATTCTCTCTCCTTACTACTCCACATATCAAGAAACGCTCAACACACTGACCCTCTGCTCTTTCTGACCATGACCACGACCTCATCCGCAAATTTGGTGAGAAGCTGCTGCACCATCCTCGACACCGGCACCTACTACCACCTGAGATCCCTAGCCCGAGAATTGCTGTTCGACACCACAACCGCATCCAGCCATACCTGCACGAAGTGATCGCTATAAGAACAGCCCAGTCCCAACCATTGTAAAATTTATTAATAACTTGTAATCAACCAGTTTTATTCACTCCCAGTCAATCTTACTTTTCGCACTGTCACTATTTTGAAATGCCCTGTATTTGAGCTTCTCCCCACCTAGTAATTATATATCATATTTGTATCACTTATGTTACTTGTATATTATTTGTGAATCAAGAGACCCATTCCCCAATTATATAACTGTATATTTTCAGCCTTCCGGATGCCATGCTCTTTCAATATACCGATATTATTATTTATTTTTATTACAGACGCTCAACGTTCCAAAAATGACCCTCTGAGGCGAACAGTGTCACCTTCCATTACGATGATCTTCCCAAGACGTTCTACCATCATTCAGAAGATTATTTACAGGATTTATAATATACTGTAACTAGGCAAATCATTTGCCGCCTCCTGTAATGATAAAAAAAAATAATCTAAACCCTTTCCTTTAAGGGGTCTGTAAGGAGAAGCGTGACTTCAGCTCAGTATTATAAGATAATTGAGGCCCGTAACAAGAAAAGCAACCCATGACAAGGTAAGTATTATTGTTATAGGCTGCAAACGTGTGATCCTTCTCCTCCAAGAGACAAGTCTACTTCGGTTTAAAATGACTTTCATATCTTTCGTAACCAGCACTACTACTGATCCTGTTGCGACCTAGATAAACAGTATTCACCGACGTGTACGACGCACTAGACATTACTAATAGACCAGGTACTGCAGTTGGTTTGACCACATGAAGATTAGGCACCCCAAATTATTTCACCTGATAATTGAAAACCCAAACGATAACCTAACCTAACAAAACACATTCGAACACCTTTGCAGTAACTGTCTAGAATGTGTCTATCCGGAGTGTGTCTGTCAGTAGTGTGTCTGTCTGGAGTGTGTCTGATTGTAGTGTGTCTGTCTCAAGTGTGTCTGGTTATAGTGTGTCTGTCTGGTTATAGTGTGTCTACCTGGAATATGTCTGTCTCAAGTGTGTCTAGTTATAGTGTATCTGTCTGGAGTATGTCTGGTTATAATGTGTCTGCCTGGAGTATGTCTAGTTATAGTGTATCTGTCTGGAGTGTCTCTGTCTGGGATCATCTCAGGTGTGCACAGAGCCGTCATGAAATATCAAAACAAAATTGAGGAGGATTACTGATTTACCACGATAGTGTGGCGGTGGGGTAGGCTTCACTGTTTTTATCTTTAGGGCAGGGACCCCCCCCGTAGCTCCATCTCGTGAAGTTCAACACCGGAAGTTGTTCTCCAATCAGCTCCATCGATACAAATTTGGCATTGCAATCTGCCACAATAATGTAAATATTACCACAGGGTGTAAAGAAACTCTCTGAGGCAACTAGATAGAAAGTGCAGGTAGAAGGTAGCTATCAAACAGGGAGGTACTGCCGCCTGGGAAGATAGTGGAAGCATAATGTGTTGTCTAATGGTAGACCCTGCTGCCATATGGCATCACAAAAATTGTGACCAAGTCCCAGGTTGCTGATTTGACTTTCTGCCTCATTTACACACTACTGCAGGGTCTCAATTGTCTCTTACTATTGACAACACTGTAGTGGATACTCTCCCCTACAACTGCTGATTGGTCACTTGCCGTCCGCTTACCAACCAACCAATGGCGAGTTCCGCAGACCGGGCCTCGCTTTCGGACTGAGCGGTGATTGGTCAGTTACCGCCTTCACCTCAGCCAATCAGCAGCGCCGCTCACTTCACATCTCTCAATCGTATAAATACCCCCTTCTTCAACGCAACAAGACTGATGCCACGGAGAACGACCAAAGCAAATGACTAGGACAACTGGAAACAGGATACGGGTACACTCCCTCCAGGGGGTCGTATCCGAAAAACGCAAGGAGGAACTGGGCATACTATTATGTGCCCAGTTAAACATCAAATTCGGCGCCTTGATTGAAGCAAAGGACTCATTCATAGTCCTTTGCCTTGAAGAAAAGGACGTGGACAGCATCCTCTCTGCCGACTCAATAAAGAAATTAAAAGAACGGGATTTTGAAATAGTAATACCTCCACAACTCCGTGCAAAAAAATCAGTAGTCATTAAAAGGGTAGACAGGTACATGCTGAACGAAACACCAAGCTACATAGCTAACAATATAGAAGAAAGGAACCCATGGGCACGAGTTGGGGAGGTGGTGCTAATGCCCGGTGCTCCCACCATGATGAAAGTCAGGTTTGGAGAGATCTCCATGGCTCAAAAAGCCCTAGAGAGTGGCCTCTGCATCTCCCACTACCACCTATCAAAACAACAAATTGAACAGGAGGAATTCTACTCAATAACACCGTGTTGAAACTGCTACAAATACAATCATCTATCAATAAACTGTCCCCAAAAAGATAAGAAGTTCTGCTCTGAATGCGCAGCAGAGGGCCACACATTCAAAGATTGTAGTAACAAGGATAACCCCAAATGCCTGAACTGCAATGGGGTCCACAGAACACGAGCAGCACGTTGTCCCACAAGGAAATAAATAATTAGGAACTGACAGAAAAGGAAAAGTCAAACAAGAACATAGAAACGGACCCTAACAAAACATATGCAGCAATTGCAAAGCTGCATGACACCACCTCCAAAGTCCTGAAGAAAACTAAAGAAAACCCCCTCATGCAACCTACATACCTTAATTTGAGCGAAGGACTAACATTCGCAATACTAACCACTATTATTCATGCACACATCAACAACATCGCAAAGTCAGGATCCTTTTGAAAAACGATCAGGGAATTGTTTGCTGCCGGAGGTGAAATTCCCAGACGACACCCCTTCAACAGAAATATTTAAAATTTTACCGAGAATAGCCTGGGAATAACTAAACCACAGGAGCAAACAACCAGACTTGTCATAGAAGAAAACGTCATGAAAATAGACCCACTCAGCCAACCAGTCACATCACACCACAAATCATCAGATTCCACAACTCAGCAAACAGAGAAACCACAACCTGCAAAATCTGACCCAACCAAAGTGAAAACAAGAAAAGAATCCAACACTGGCCATCGTGCCGCCCATCTTCACCAACCAAAGTGCAGGCAGCAGACCTTGGAGATGAGATCGGTATCCGTCTCTACTCAGTTAACACACCACCTACAATATCAAGTGATAGACTTCTGCAGGAAATCAAGGAAGGCACAGTCAAATTCACCTACGAAGATGTCAGGGTAGAACAATCCTACATGGAAACGTTGATAAATGCAGGACAAATAAACCCCAAATATAACAAAATTGAAATGGTAGACGTAACTAAGTTCAAGAAAATCAGAACAGGACTAAAGGAAGAAAGAAATAGACACTCGCCAGGAGATACACGAGCCAGCAAACACCCTGCACCAAGTTCTCGGGATCCTCGACTTTACAAAACAAATCACTAAGGATAATCCAACACAATGTTCTTGCCTGGACCCTGGCGAGGAAAACAGAATTCATTCACATATACAGCACAATAGACCCAGACATCATTTTCATCAACGCACATGGTCGGAAAAACAGTGACAAAATCAAGCTTTTTAACTACCACGTACATCAAATGAACATACACGACGAACCACATGACGGAATAGCAATAGCTATAAAATGCAACATACAATACAAAATCATAAACAACTTTCAAAGTAACTTTCTTGCAGCCGAAATAAATACAACCAGAGGCCCAATAACTATTGGAACTTCATATCTAACATTCAGAAGGCCAATATTCCCTACAGGGGACATCTTAAAACTAATGAGGCAAAACAATCCAGCATACTTCATAGGAGACCTCAATGCTAAACACACAACCTTAGGAAACAATATTAGAAACCCAGGAGGAAAAATCCTCCATGCTCTCATCGAACACGGGACAATAACACACCTTGGGCCCGACTTCGAAACTTACGTATCAGCTGGTAACACTAGGAAACCAGACATTGTTTTAACCAATAGGCATCACCATCTAAACGTACATCTAAAAGCTGTACCCACAACAACCAGTGATCATCTACCCATAATAACAACTCTATCCACATCCCCGATACAAATTCCATCAATCCCAAGATTTTCACTTAATAGAGCAAACTGGGAAAAATTTAAATCGGATCTTAGCAACAACGAACCAACACTCCTACACAACAAAGACACAACTGAGATTGACATAACACTGGACACATGGTACAATGAAGTAACAACAGCAATGAAAAACAACATCCCAAAAACAACATACCGTACATTACCACATGCACAATTAACACATGAAGAGAAAATGATCCAAACTAGATTCACCAATCTTTATGAATACACAAAAACACACGGGTGGAGCAATGACAACAGAATATTATACAGGAATCTAAAAGAAGAACTGAAAGACATAAGCAAGAACAAACACAATGAAACATGGAACAAACTGATCCAGGATACACAAGCAGATTACAGAAATCCAAAAGCATTCTGGAAAAAATAAAAAAAATAATGGGAACTAACTCGGACGAAATTAGCTACATAAAGGACAAAAAACGGAAGAAAGGCAACAGAACCACACGATAAAGAACCAATATTTAGAGAATACTGGAAAGGCATATTCAGAATCAACGACGAAGACAATAGAAGCTTCTGCCAAGAAAAAGAACAGTCAACTAGAACATATTTGAGCCAGAACACAGAGAAATGGAAACCCACTAGAAAATAAACCTTAATTCATTAAATATTAATAACCCAATAATTGCTCCATTAACCCAAAATTATATTGAAAAAAAACAATAGCAAGCTTCAAGAACAAAGCACCTGGCATGAGCCAAATTAATAACATCGCACTACAAAACATTCCTGAGTCTATGATCGAACAGCTTAAAAATATATATAATGTCTCACTTGCAACTGGCTTCTTCCCCACCAAATTTAAAATAGCCAAAATCAGACTCATCCCGAAAGCAGGCAAGAACCATACCCAAGCAGAGAACTACAGACCTATCTCACTACTGGAAACACCCGGTAAAATATTGGAAAAAATAATCAACCACAGACTCAGAAATTATCTAGACCAAGAAAACAAATATAACCCGAGACAGCACGGCTTTCGGAAAAACCGAGGAACCAATACAGCAATAGCACTAATATACGAATCAATGGCAAATGCTGCAAGTAACAGAGACCAATGCAATATAATTCTAAGAGATGTTTCAAAAGCATTTGATAAAGTTTGGCATGAAGGACTGGCGTTAAAAATAATCAAACTGGACATGCCTACCAATATCAGAACACTACAACTATGCAATAGTAGGACATCGACAACCATCTAGAACAAACTTTCAACCTTCACAGTGGAGTTCCCCAAGGCAGTAATATATCACCGACATTATACACTGTATACACATCAGACATGCCACAACCACGGCAATCAGAATATATAGCATATGCAGATGATGTAACACAGATAGTCAGGTACCCAGGAAAACCCAAACAAATGATGGCCATCAGAACAAGCAGAAAAATAGAGATAATAAATAACAATGAATGAAAATGGAAGATAAAAACCAATGTCCAAAAACTCAAAATAATTCACATCGCAAAAACAAATCCCTTCCCCATTATTGTCAATAACCAACAAATACCATATGCTGCCAACGGAAAAATATTAGGACTCAAGATAACCAGAAACGGAATAATCCCCCACATCAATGAAAGATTGCAATTACAAAATCACAATTTACAAAGCTCAGAAGATTCCGCCCATTAAACACCAACACGCAATTGCACCTATACAAAGCACTGATCAGACCACACTTAGAATACCCTCCGATACCTCTGAACACAATCACAAGAACAAACAAACTTAAATTTCAAGCAGTGCAAAATATAGCCCTCAGAAGAGCGGCAAAACACAGACCACCATACACACAAACAGCACAAGACATACACACAGAACACAGTATAGACCCACTCAACACCAGAATACACACCCAAGCAAATGCAGTATGGGAGAAAATCCAGCAAGAACAGGATCCCATACTAAACCAACTAAATGAGGACAACAACAACACATCACACAGATGGTGGCCTAGAAGCAGGAAAAATGATAACAAAGAACCAGAGCCTCTATATACACAATAAAAAAGAAGCTAAAGATAGGAACAACTCTCCAGTCACACAAGGACCTGGAGGGACCCCACAAACAAACAAAGACCTCAAAAGATCACAAACACCCACAATAACAACTAGAAACGAAAAAGATGGGGATCATCCCTCCAGTGCCACAAGGACCTGGAGGGACCCCCCCCCCCCCAACATAATATGCCCCAAGAAAACATCAAATAGAACAACTTAGCTTACCTTGGCCGAGACCGGTGTCGTGCGACAAGCCTTCCGTGCTCAAAACCTTCCGGGGTAAATGCTTAAGTAGGGCAAGATTTTGTAATGTTAGGTTAGGAAAGGTTAGGTCAGGATTCCTTGGGTTTGATTGGTTCATTTTTTTGTGTTCTTACCCCACAATTTCCATCGACTTCAAAGCACTGCCCACTTTGTGCTTTCATTGTCTTTGGTAGAGAGTATGTTTCATATCATCCTTATACTGTAGTCAGTTTGCCCAAGATATAATGGGAAATTCATTCAAAACCTTCCGTTACCGTATTTATTAATATTTTCAGCTCTCACAAATCAACCACAAATCAATAATACATCTTAGATGTCGATAATGAACATCAGTAATTGCTGAGCCTGGAAGGTTTATCGCACCGGAAGATTTGTCGCATGACACTGGCTTTCCCTAACCGCAAGAGTCCTCTAATGCAGCACTGTTGACGGAAGACAAAACCTCGTCTCCGCAAGGTGGATAGCCCACCTGCTGTCAACCTCCTCCCATATTTCCCACTTCTCAACTTTACCTTGTGCTGTACCCTTCTTGCACCCTCAGAGCTAATGCTCTCTTCTCTCCGTATCACCAACCCAACCGGACCCGGAGCTGTGAAGACCTGCCCTCTCTTTGCTGCCATTGTTACCCAACTTTGCTGACCGGACAGTCCGCCACTGACATCGTCGACAACATCTCACGAGCGTTTTCGGTTTATCGAGTATTAGTTTGCCCTCCCCACTGGTGGTGTGAGTGACCCACATTCCAGCTGGAGAGCAGCTATTGCGTGATATTCCCGACGTGGCTTGAGCTCTTTTCCTTCTACTACTATTTTTCCTTTTTTTCGCTCTGGCCTAGGGACCTGTACCCTCAAAAGTGTATTCATCCTGCAGTCCCCTCTGTAACTGTCCACCTCCCTCCCAGGAGATTGTGAACACGAAAGGGGGTTGGAGCAAGAGCCCATCCCTCTGCAAAGTCTTTCCAGGAAAACTGTGATCGTGCGGGTCCACCTGGAAAGAGGGTAGCAATCCCCATCCTTAACCAAAAGGCACACTTAGCTCACGACTATTAGTGAGCAGTCACATACACTAGAAAGTAGGTTTCCTCAAACGGGGCTCCAGGAGAGAAGCTCAGGGACCACTCTACGACCACCAAGGCCATCAAGTGGCTGTGGGGAGTGTTGAAATTCCTCTGCTACTTACTCAACCGGAATATGTAGGCTCTGAACAACAGAAAAACCTCCACAGAAGAAGAAAACACCACTTAACCACCAGTTATGGAGTGCGTACGCCCTTCTAACCGCGACCCCACCTGAACCGCCAACCCAACGACCCGAACCACGACAGGCTCAGCACAGAGAAAGCAGACCAGCTGCGGGCCTTCCACGAAGCCCTGAAAATCAAGAACAACGCCATCCACACCACTGCCACCGCCTCCAACAATTCCACCATCACCACCACCACTGCTACCGCCACTGAGGACAACTGGACGAAGGTTGAAAAAAAATAAACGCCGACGTGCTTTTTCGGGAAACGAAATCCGTCAAGCAGCCCAAAAGGCACCCATCACCACCACCAGCTCACCCCCAACGGCACTGCCAAAATTCCGGATCTCGAAAACGGACACGAAAACGACATATGCCGCCATCACAGAGATGGAGAAACAAAATCCACATGCCAAGTTCTCAGTGCGGCCCAACCTAAAGGGGGAGATGATTATTCACCCCAAAGACAAGGACTCCGCCACCACCCTCGACACTTACCTGCAAAACACCACCACCGTTGCATCAACCAAGCTGGACCCCGCCCAAAAACTGATGAAGTCGGTAGTCCTCCGATACCCAAAGGAGCTACCCCTCGAACCCCTGGAGAACCACCCGAAGATCCTAAAAACCGAGAAATGCTCTCCCACAACTGACAAGACGGCCACCACAAAACAAGTGCTCATAAGGCACTACAGTCCGCCCCCCAGCACCATAGACCTCAAAACCTGGGGAATCTATGAAGTGAGACCCTTCGTCCCGGAGCCCCTGCGGTGCTTCAGATGCCAGAAATACGGGCACCATCAGACGAGATGCACGTACTGTACAAGGAAATCTGTGCCGTCTGCGCGCAGAAGCACGGCACACACTCCTGCCTCACCAAGTTGAAGAATGGGGATAAAATTGCCCCCAAGTGTGCCAACTGCGGGGACAAACACCACGCCTGGAACCCTGGATGCTCCGAGAGGACAAAGAGGGTCCAGGCAAACCGACCAGCACCACCTCCAGCAGCAAGACCGGCCTCCACCGCTTGCACACCAGCCCCACCAAGTACCTTCGTGTGGGGAACCCAAAGGAATAAACAACAAAGCCAACCTCCTCAACCAGTCAACACCCAAAGTGCAATCCAGTTTCCTGGCCTCCCTACGGCCACACCTCATCCCTCCAAGCAGCAGACAACGACAACAACTACGAAAAAGACAAAACAAGCACACACCAAGGCACCAGAAGGAATGATACACGTATCAGACCTAGCCAAGGTACTGACAACCTTCGCGGAGGGCCTAGCCGGACTACTGGGCCACAAGATCCAGCCCACACAGCTTCAAATACTCATGGGGAGCGTCCTCTGGCAAGTCGCCACAGCTCTCGAGTGACAGCCGAGGTACACTCTACACCGAAAAAGCCACCAGGGAACCAAAGATACCGTCAGCTCCCAGAAAGAAACTGGATGTTTCAGCTTTCCCGAACCGAACCACGGCCCAGAAGGCAAAAACCACAACAGAACAAGATGATATGAACCTGATCCAGTCGGAATCAGACCTGAACATATCCATTGAGGACCACCAGAAGTCCCCGATGAAACAGTGGTGGAAAACACCAGCACCCTGAACATCTTTTCATGGAATGCTCAGGGCATCATAAACAAGAAACACCTCATGCAAGAAGCAGCAGCCAAGGAAAAGCTTGACATTATACTGCTACAAGAAACACTCCTACAAGAACACCACTGTTTCAAATTCAGTGGCAACAAGACATACAGGAGGCATTTCACGCAGACGTCGACAAGAGGATGTATGATCTTGGTCACGTCGAGCATACCCTCCACCGAGGTCATGCAGCAATTGCCATGTGGGGAAAACATTGAGACACAGGCCGTCAAAGTAACCCTCCAAGAACGGGAAATAACTGTCCACAACATCTACAAGAACCCAAGGGACTCACTGGAGGTGACTCAATTATTCGCTTCGGCCGCTGACCATGCCACACTCACAGGAGGGGATTTCAATGCACATCATCCCTTCCTAATATCGGTAGGCCCCACAAATGAAGACGGCCTTAACCTATACTCCAACTTTCAAGACACACCCGAGATCGCCCTCCTAAACACCGGAGAGCCCACCCACATTAGGGGAGGAAGGCTAGATCTAACCTTCGTGTCCAGTGCACTACAGCCTTCGGCCTCCTGGCAGCTACGCCCCACGCTGACCAGCGACCACATTGCCGACCTAACAACACACAAGGTGAACAAACTCCCCACTTCACCCCCACCGAGATGGAGATACAATACCCAAAAGGCAGACTGGGAACTCTATAAGAAACACCTGGCTAAGTGGTGCGCCAAATCAGAGCCGGCTGGTGCAGCACCTGTGGACGAGACAACCCTACACCAACAGTTGGTCGAGGCGTTTCACCAAGCGGCAGAAGAGGCTATTCCAAAAACAAAACCTACATCAAGACAGTACAATGATTACTGGTACGACTGCCCCAGGGTGAAAGAACTCAACCATAGAGTGAACATGGCCCGAAGAAACTACAGAAGACATCCCACGGACACAAACAGACATCTCCTGCAAGATATACAGTAGTCAAGGATACCAGGGAAGAGAAGGAAGAAATCAAAAGCGCAAGCTGGCTCAAGTGGTGCTCCGAACTGAACGAGCACAACTCTCTCGGCAAAATGTGGGCCCAGATCCGAAGAGCATCTGGGAAGGCAACACCACCACCACCAACCCATCCCAACCCAGAAGAGGAAACCGAGAGACTTACAAAACTCTTCTCCGACCGAGCAGCAACGAAAAACCTCCTGAGACATGCGGAGGAGACACAACGGCGTCTGTGACAGACCAGACTCCAGATGATCGAAGAGGCCTGCAATGTTGAAGATGACACCGACAGACCCTTCAACCAGCAAGAACTCCAGAAGGCGATAAAACGAAGCAAGGACACAGCACCAGGGACCAACAGGATAATCTACTCCAAGCTTTCCTATGCCGGAGAAGCTGGGCACGAGGCTTTGCTACAAGTCATCAACGCTTCTTGGATAGCACAGAGACTTCCACCGGAATGGAAGAAGGCAGATATACAGCCCATTCCGAAGCCCAGAGAACCAGACAAACCAAGACCCATCTCCCTCCCCAGCTGCATAGCGAAGACGGGAGAACGAATGGTTCTCAACAGACTCAAGTGGAAAGTCGGCAGCCCACACCTTCACATTTTTGCTTCCACCGAGAACACCGGCACAAGCAACAACATTGCCGAGATACTCTGCACAGTGGACAATAAACCAGCTTTGGTGGTCTTCCTTGACTTGGAGAAGGCCTTCGAACAAGCAAATCCACTCGCCATTATAACGACGCTCGCCGAAAAAGGCGTCAAAGGAAGGTTGCTGAGGTGGATCCAGAACTACCTTACACAGAGAGAAGCAAGAGTACGCTTTCAGGGAGCAACCTCAAGCTACAGGGTCCACAAGGAGGCATCCTCAGTCCAACGCTGTTCAATGTCTTGGTGGAAAATCTAGTCAGACTACCTTTCAGACAAACAGCCAAGCTCCTCTGCTATGCAGACGACTTACAGCTCATAGTAAGAGGAGCAAAAAGACTAGTCAACACGCAACACGCACTCCAACTTATAGAAAAGGAGTGCAACAGACTTGGACTCAAGATAAATCCAGCCAAGTCGAAAGCGATGGCCATCGGCACAGACACACCAGACATGATGATCTCCGTACAAAACACGCCGGTAGTCTGGACCAACACCCACCAGTGTCTTGAAATCTGGTTCGACCAGAAACTCACTTTCAAGCCGCAACTCGAGTATCTCAGGCACAGGACGAAGAGCAGACACAACATAATAAGGTCGCTCACCAGCACAACCACAGGAGCGAACATACACGTGCTCAAAGCCTACTACACGGCCGCCATCAGATCGCTGGTAGATTACAGTGCTCCAGCACTCATTGGACTGAGAGAAGACCAAATAGCCAAGCTAGAAGTCATCCAAAATAATGCTCTCAGGACCATGCTCGGAGCACCCATGTGGACCAGAATTTGCAATCTGCAAATGGAAACCGAGCTACCACCCCTGGCAGTACGAGTCAAGCAGGTGACAGCCGGTCTCCTCGCCAAAATCTGTAGAGCAGACAAGCCCACAGTTGCCAAGATTCGAATCAGTGCCTCCCTCCACCTCGACCACAGAGTGCGAGGGGCCACCTGGTCGCACGAGGCAAGTGAGGTCATCCGACACCTACAAGCAGAAACACACATCAAGACAAACCAAGACATATGAGGCAAGGATTATGTAGTTCCATCACCATGGAGCCCTCCACCAGCCACATTAAAAATCACCGAACTAGGTGATACCAAAGACAACCTCCAGAAGGAGGGCCTCAAAAGAATAACTCAGGAAGCTATAGCCACCGAGACACCGGCTGATGCAGCATCATACTTCACAGACGGCTCGGTGGACCAAAAACATCATAGATCCGGAGCGGCCTTCTACACCCAAGGTCAGACCCTCCTAAAGAGACTTTCTAACGACTGCTCCACCCTACAAACAGAGTTGGTAGCAATCTCAGAGGCCCTACAACACGCTGCAACAGAATACAACAAGTCCATCATAATTCACACGGACTCGAAAACAGCCATGCAGGCGCTGCAACACAGTCAACCAAGAGACAACGTCCACATCATAACCTCGATCCTCGCACAGCTACAGGACTTCTAAAGACAAAATCACCCAGTCGTCTTACACTGGATTCCCAGTCATGTAGGGATTGGGGGAAACGACATGGCAGACGAAGCAGCCAAGGCAGTCACACTTTCTAGAAGCATACACATTCAAGTTCCAGCAAGCGTGCAACAGATCAAGAACCACCTCAGAAAGACTACCAAATTCCACTTCCAAAAGAGCTTCCTTGACGCATTCAACGCTGGTTCCCAATAAGCCAAATGGTACCTGGTGGCTACAAAAGGGGAACCACCTTTCGCGGACAAGAAAACACCAAGACAAACCAAAGTTAGCCTTCATCGACTACGACTAGGGTACAAGTGCTCCTGGAAGACGATCGGAAATGTCGTCAGGGAATGCACCTCCTGTCAGGAGCCAGCAGCCAACCCACTGGAACACTATCTCCTCGACTGCGAAGTCACACAAAGTCTCCGAAACAGAATTCGAAACTTCCAAGAATACACAACACCAGCGGCCACTCTAACCCGAAAGGCCCAAACAAACCACATTCACCACCTTCTCCGGGTCATCACATGATACCCACCACCCAGATAGCTTAGGAAGTATCCTCCCCCAGCAAGTGCGGACCCCAGTTCGGGGGGCGCGCCACTCCGAAACTGACCACTTCCAAGAGTGGGGGGTTGGTGGTAAGCGTTCACTGACCGAGGGTCCGCTCACACTTGCAAACCTGCAGTATCCTTTCATATCTGCAGGTAGGACAACCTTCATCCCCAATCCCAAATCCGTTCTGGCTGCTCCAAGAGCTCCAGTCGGAACCACCAAACGGGCCGCCTACAGGCAAAGGCCAGTGTCGGACTACGGTCCGACAATCTCATCAACAACAACTACGTGAAGGTCATTTTACTCAACGCTCTCAAACGGACAGGACCTTGTAGTGGACGTATTGTAGTGGACGTCTCCTCTACAACCTCCTCTCAACAAGCTTCTCACCACACAGCAACTCCCTAGCACTGCATTGTACATACAATACATGTAGAGTTAAGCTATTCTGAGTTTCCTTTCTCACCTCCATCTTTAGTGCAAGATCTCCTACATGTACGTATGTATGTGAGCCTAATAAAGAGAAACACAAAGAAAAATTAGACAACTGGTCACATACACTACGCTAAAACACAACATACATACCCCGCTGTATATCAATTCTCACTTTTATTTTTTTTTATTTCTTTGTGGTTCTTTATTATTATTATTATTACATTTTCGTCCCCCAGGCTCCGATGTGGGTCAGTGACCAGTGCTTTTTTTTTAGTTCCCTATTCTGAGTAATTCAGTCAGGTATTAGGTTTTATATCTAGAAGTGTAAATAATAAGAGTGCAGAGGTCGTATTGCAACTATATCTTGCGCTAGTCAGGCCGCACCTCGATTATGCGGTTCAGTTCTGGTGCCCTTATTATAGAATGGATATCAATTCACTAGAGTCGGTGCAGCGAAGAATGACGAAAATGATTCCGGGACTTAGAAACCTTCCATATCAAGAAAGGTTAAAGAAACTAAACTTGCATTCCCTAGAAAGACGAAGAGTGCGGGGAGATATGATAGAAGTATTTAAGTGGGTGAAATGAATCAATAAAGGGGATATAGATAAAGTTCTTATAATTTCCGAGCAGGATAGGACTCGGAGCAACGGATTTAAGTTGGATAAGTTTAGGTTTAGGAGGGAGATAGGAAGGAACTGGTTCACAAATAGGGTGGTGGACGAGTGGAACAAGCTTAGCAACTTTGTAGTAAGTGATGGAACGCTGGAAAGTTTCAAAAGGAGGCTGGATAGATTCATGAATGATAGAGAGTGGTAGTAACTCTCGACAGGAGCTGCCATGCACAGGCCAGCCGGCCTATTGCAGACTCCTTATGTTCTTATGTCTTGACACTGAGGGTGGCATCACTTCTCACTGTCACGTAGGACAGTGGTTCATACACAAAGATATACATCACATTCATTAACAGAGTATATATATATATATATATATATATATATATATATATATATATATATATATATATATATATATATATATATATATATATATATATATATATATATATATATATATATATATATATATATATATATATATATATATATATATATATATATATATATATATATATATATATATATATATATATTATATATATATATATATATATAATTTATATAATATATATATTGTATATATAATTTATATATATATATATATATATATATATATATATATATATTTATATATATATATATATATACATACATATATATATATATATATATATATATATATATATATATATATATATATATATATATATATATATATATATATAAGGGACCCACTATTTAGTGGGACCCTTATTTTTGACCTGACCTGACTAGTCACGTCACCCCCCTTCTCTTAAGCTCCTCTACGTGTGTGTTGGTGTAATAATAATAATAATAATAATAATAATAATAATAATAATAATAATAATAATTAACGGTTTATTGAAAAAATTCTGCAGCCCGAAAGGCTGAAAATATACATTGGACATAAATGACTTATTACATACATTGGTGGTTTAACAAAAGCCTTCATTAGAGAAAGGTAAAGGAACATACAGTGAACATACAGATTACTGTAGGTGTTGAACAGCAAACTCGTAGTGTAGTGACTCCCTCCCAGATGGTGTTAGGAGGAACTCACGTAGTGTAGTAGTTCCCTCAGATGTTGTTATGAGGGACCTGGCGTGGTGCAGTAATTCCCTCACAGATGGTGTTATGAGGGGCATCACGTGGTGTAGTAATTCCCTCGCAGATGGTGTTATGAGGGGCCTCACGTGGTGTAGTAGTTCCCTCACAGATGGTGTTATGAGGGGCCTCACGTGGTGTAGTAACTCCCTCACAGATGGTGTTATGAGGGGCATCACGTGGTGTAGTAATTCCCTCACAGATGGTGTTATGAGGGGCCTGACGTGGTGTAGTAATTCCTTCACAGATGGTGTTATGAGGGGCCTCACGTGGTGTAGTAATTCCCTCACAGATGGTGTTATGAGGGACATGTGGTGTAGTAATTCCCTCACAGATGGTGTTATATGAGTGAGGTTTGGTCTTAGGCCTTCCTATCGTAGACGGATTAACACATCGCTGGTTGTTGTTGGGTCTCGCCGTTATCACTGGGTACCTGGGACCTCACTGTGTGAGGGTTAACTTGGGTACGACTGTTACTGTTGAGTTGTTCTCACTGACTTAAGCACTGTTCACCACTGTTCACATCTGTTTAACACTGGTTCCGACATCATTATGACCTGACCTCATGTTTTTAAGGTCACCCTGTATATTTAAGCCTCTCTCTGTCCATGTAAGCCAGTTGCCTCTGAAGATGACTTGAATAAAGACGAAAGCTAAGGTGCTCCGTTGTTTCCCTTTTCCCGTGTGATTTTATCAAGATATATATATATATATATATATATATATATATATATATATATATATATATATATATATATATATATATATATATATATATATTGCATACTTGCATAACATTAATATATATATATATATATATATATATATATTAATGTTATGCAAGTATGCAAAATTAATTGTCACGGCTGCTTCAAGGTTACATAGCGCCAAAGTGTGTGCCGGGGTGGGGGGGGAGTGGGGCAGGAGGTCTTCTGGAGCGTCCTCTTTTTTTAATGTTCTGATATGGCAACCCTAAGATTAGCCCCAAGCTTACTTCACGTTAAGCTACCCCCTCCCCAGGTACCGTTAATGGGTTCAATCATCAGCTGAAATAAACTGGATGGCTAATTTTCAGGCAATCCGTGTTGACGCACTGATGGCCTTAGATACGAATGGCTACGTCAGGATGTCTAGATTATGTAACTTAATTTGCGCAAGAAATCGTTGCACAACAAAAACTGACCGTAAGACACCAGGACGTGAATGAAGTTAAAGGATTGTGGAAAAATAACATCAATAGGTAACTGCGCGGCTGCTGTGATTGGCCGGAGGATAAGTATTTAAAGGATCACCGTTGTGTCCAGTCACTTGTTGCTCCGCGCGCAGTTAGTACACGTCTGATTATTCTTACCTGTGAGTTTGTGTTAGTTGATTTTGTGGAGTACAATAGTTATAGGAGGTAAAACAATACGGGTTTTCTTATTAATTATAGTTACTCGCATTTCTGTACACCAATATACAAATTTGGCGGTGCTTCTTAAGTAGGCGCAGGTATTGATCCATCTCTCCCCGTTTCTCTTATCTCCCTCCGTTCCATTAGTTCTGCGGGTGCTCTCACACGGGTTACACGCGCTCCTTCCTACCTATTCCTCTCTCGCTGTGAATACTCCTCACCTTTTCCTCCTTCCTCAGCACCACCAGTATGTCGCTCGTCAACATGGTGTCCTCAACACCATCCTCCGCCTCGCAGACTCCCTCGGCAGTGAACGTGTGCAAGTGTGAGGTGGCCGGAGGAAAACGCCAGGACTCTGTCGAGGAAATGAAGTCGCAGCTCCTACACATGGGGAGGGAAAGGAGGTCCTCGTCATCAGCTGGTGAGTCACTTTGGATGGATAACCTGATGATTAACCCCCAGCTTAAGTCCCCCGGTGCCTATACACCTTAATGAAACGTGGGGGGGTGGGGACAGGTTAGCGCAGTGATTAATCTTAAGGTGAAATAAGCAGGGGAATTAATTAATAGGTGATTTCTTTCGGGTTTTGTTACTACACGTACTTTGACCTGGATACGAGTGGCTTCATAACCTGTTGCTCCACCAACTTGTTGCCTCACCTCTCCTTCCGATACTCTTATACCTACTTACTGTCTCACCTCTCCCTCTAATACACTTGACTCACTGTTATACTTTGAGTGTTCGCTCATTTCACCTAATAGATATCTGCATGGGTAAATAACTACATTTTATCGTAAGTATATTTCAAGGAATGTGAGAATTACTGCTGGAGGCTGTGAAACATGTACAGTTAACAAAACAAATTCTGCACCCCTGGGTTTGACTGCCTTCACAAAGATCACGGAGACCTGTTCATTTGTTAAGGTTGTACTTCTGATTGTATGATGCCTCGTGTAACCAATACAATGAATTCTGTATGTCGCGTATAGTTAATACGGAGAAATTAAAAGGGATACAAATAAAACTCTTACGTTTGTCAGAATTCCCGGTCCGGTGTGTCATATTGTATTACACCGTAAAGATGCAGAATAATGTTGTTGACTGTCAAACTATTATACTTTACAACCACCAGCATCTTTAACGTCTTTTATAGTGTTATGGTAACTTTTTCTGTCTTTACAAATTGAAACGCTGGATGAAATGCTTTTGAATGTTCTCCAGTGCATCATCATATGTTGGTACGCCTGCTCGGTAACAGACTCGCCCCTGAAGATGTGAATTACACGAAAGCGCTTGGGAACTTCGTGTTTTCTTCTTTCCTTGTGGTTATCAGCATATATATATATATATATATATATATATATATATATATATATATATATATATATATTATTAGGAATAATAATATATATATATATTATATATATTATATATAAAGATATATATATATATATATGAAAACGTGAATAAGATAAATCTTGATAAACTCACACGGGAAAATGGAAACAACGGAGCACCTTAGCAACTATATCTTGCGCTAGTTAGGCCGCACCTCGATTATGCGGTTCAGTTCTGGTGCCCCTATTATAGAATGGATATAAATTCACTAGAGTCGGTGCAGCGAAGAATGACAAAAATGATTCAGGGACTTAGAAACCTTCCATATCAGGATAGGTTAAAGAAACTTAACTTGCATTCCCTAGAAAGACGAAGAGTGCGGGGAAATATGATAGAAGTATTTAAGTGGGTGAAAGGAATCAATAAAGGGGATATAGATAAAGTTCTTATAATATCCGAGCAGGATAGGACTCGGAGCAACGGATTCAAGTTGGATAAGTTTAGGTTTAGGAGGGAGATAGGAAGAAACTGGTTCACAAATAGGGTGGTGGACGAGTGGAACAAGCTTAGCAACTTTGTAGTAAGTGCGGGAACTCTGGAAAGTTTCAAAAGGAGGCTAGATAGATTCATGGATGATAGAGAGTGGTAGTAACTCTCGACAGGAGCTGCCATGCACAGGTCAACCGGCCTATTGCAGACTCCTTATTTTCTTATGTTTATGTTCTTTCGTCTTTATTCAAGACATCTTCAGAGGCAACTGAAGATGTCTTGAATAAAGACGAAAGCTAAGGTGTTCCGTTGTTTCCATTTTCCCGTGTGATTTTATCAAGATATATATATATATATATATATATATATATATATATATATATATATATATCTTTTTTTTATAAAATCACACAGGAAAAGGGAAACAATGGAGCACCTTAGCTTTCGTCTTTATTCAAGACATCTTCAGAGGCAACTGGATTACATGGACAGAGAGAGGCTTAAAAATACAGGGTGACCTTATAAAACATGAGGTCAGGTCATAATGATGTCATCCACTAATCCCCACACCAACACACACGTAGAGGAGATTAAGAGAAGGGGGGTGACGTGACTAGTCAGGTCAGGTCAAAAATAAGGGACCCACTAAATAACTATCAGACATCTAGATCAAAGGTTTTCAAAGCGTTTTTAACCTTGGGCCACTGACAAATAAATTTATGTAACATATTATCAGTTTTGAACTGACCATCACTAAGGTTTATTGATTAAGGAATTAAGGCTCGTCCGAATTAAGGTAATACCCCCTGTATATTTAATTTCATACTTTTTATTTCCCGATTTTAGCTCTGTATGTAGGTCTCGTCATTTTTGTCGGTTTTGAATTGGATTGCTCTTTTATAAATTTTTAAAGTTTATCGAAGGTAAATTTTCGTATAATATTATGTTTTTATTGTATATCACCTGTATTTTTAAACTTTTTAAAAACTTTTTAGGCTCTGATGATGGAAAAGGATTATTTCCGAAACGTTAGCAATTAAAAGAAGCCCTACTTCAAGATGTTTGTGTTTATTTATTGATTTTTTTTTTTGAGGGAAACTGATGGTATGTTAGATCTGTTTTTATATGAGGTAGTAATGATTTAGGGGCATTGACTGGTTTAGGTAAGGCAACGGCTTCCATGTACAGTATACGTACCAAGTATCACTAACTTGATCAATATCATCATAACACTGTTTGATAGCACAGTTGATACTGTTTATCTTAGACTTAGCTGTGAAGTCGCCAATGGCACCCGTCCTTGAAGGCTTACACTGAGAGACTACGACACACAGTAAGTGCCATCAGAAATTAAAATTACGTAATTGCAAGAAAGTGATTTTCCATTTAGAATTGACTCTAAGTTCCATGATTCTCCTTCTTCAGCAATATTTTGCATAGTTTCGACAACAACTGTATAAACCTCGCTAAATTCCGTCTAATACATCATGTCGAGTAACCTACCGAGTTTTACATAAACACTTAAGCCCGGAACTCTGAGGACACATAATAATTATGGTGTCCTCGAGCAGTAGCTGGCGCTTGGGTGAATACCAAATAAAATAACGGAATTACACTTAAGTTATGGTACCCATCGTATTCTGCACGTGCTGAAGTTGACACCCCGCCACACTTACAGTTCCTTGCAGGTGGATATTTGGCTTGGGGATAGACATTAAGTTATACTGTCTATCCCCGGTTATATCTGGACGTTTAAATTATGTGAACGATAAAATAATAGTGCCAGCCCCTGTATACGGACTCATGTCTCAGGGCTAAAAAGACACATTTACATGTGCCTAGGGGGGGCACGTGCCCCCCCCCCCCTCCCCGGGGCCGGGCCTGGAGAGAGAGGAGGTTGGAGTGAGTGAGAGGGAGGAGGAAGAATTAAGTGAAGAAGTAGGACGGAGTCTAAGATGGAGAGAGGGAAAGTGGAGAGTGGATCTGGGAGGAAGGAAGGTGGAGAGGGGATCAGGGAGGAAGGAAGGTGGAGAGGGGATCAAGGAGGAAGGAAGGTGGAGAGGGGATCAGGGAGGAAAGAAGGTGGAGAGTGGATCAGGGAAGAAAAAAAGAGGGATGAGCGGGTCTGGAAGAGAGGGGGGTGGAGGCATGCAGTGGTGAGTCTGGGAGGAAAGGAGAGAGGGAAATGTGAGCCGACAAGTAAATTAACCCAAATTAATCACGGCCGTTGAAAACAATTAAACAAATCTTACTCATTAACAAGTGATTAGCCAAAGACAAATTACTCATAAAACATTATTCACAAAACATTATTCACAAAACATTACACTTACAAAACATTACTCACAAATGATTACACTTACAAAACATTACTCACAAAACATTACACTTACAAAACATTACTCACAAAACATTACACTTACAAAACATTATTCACAAAACACTACACTTACAAAACATTACTCACAAAACATTACACTTACAAAACATTACTCACAAAACATGACTCACAAAACACTACACTTACAAAACATTACACATACAAAATATTACTCACAAAACATTACTCACAAAAAACTACACTTACAAAACATTACTCGCAAAACATTACTCACAAATCATTACACTTACAAAACATTACTCACAAAACATTCCACTTACAAAACACTACACTTACAAAACATTACTCACAAAATACTACACTTACAAAACATTACTCACAAAACATTACACTTACAAAACATTACTCACAGATCATTACACTTACAAAACATTACTCACAAAACACTACACTTACAAAACATTACTCACAAAACATTACACTTACAAAACATTACTCACAAAACATTACACTTACAAAACATTACTCACAAAACATTACACTTACAAAACATTACTCACAAAACATTACTCACAAAACACTACACTTACAAAACATTACACTTACAAAACATTACTCACAAAACATTACTCACAAAAAACTACACTTACAAAATATTATTCACAAAGCACTACACATACAAAACATTACTCACAAAACACTATACTTACAAAACATTACACTTACAAAATACTACATTTACAAAACATTACTCACAAAACATTACACTTACAAAACATTATTCACAAAACATTGCTCACAAAACATTACTCACAAAAAACTACACTTACAAAACATTACTCACAAAACACTACACTTACAAAACATTACTCACAAAACATTACACTTACAAAACATTACTCGCAAAACATTACTCACAAAACACTACACTTACAAAACATTACTCACAAAACATTACACTTACAAAATATTACTCACAAAACATTACACTTACAAATCATTATTCACAAAACATTACTCACAAAACATTACTCACAAAAACTACACTTACAAAACATTACTCACAAAACACTACACTTACAAAACATTACTCACAAAACATTACACTCACAAAACACTACACTTAAAAACATTACTCACAAAACATTACACTTACTAAACATTATGCACAAAACATTACACTTGCAAATCATTACTCACAAAACACTATACTTACAAAACATTACTCACAAAAGACTACACATACAAAACATTACTCACAAAACACTACACTTACAAAACATTACTCAAAACATTACACTTACAAAACATTATTCACAAAACATTACTCACAAAACATTACTCACAAAAAACTACACTTACTAAACATTACTCACAAAACATTACACTCAGAAAACACTACACTTACAAAACATTACTCACAAAACATTACTCACAAAATACTACACTTACAAAACATTACTCACAAAACACTATACGTGCAAAACATTACTCACAAAATACTACATATACAAAACATTACTCACAAAACATTACACTTACAAAACATTTCTCACAAAACATTACTCACAAAACATAACTCACAAAACACTACACTTACAAAACATTACACTTACAAAATATTACTCACAAAACATTACTCACAAAAAACTACACTTACAAAACATTACTCGCAAAACATTACTCACAAAACACTACACTTACAAAACATTACTCACAAAACACTATACCTACAAAACATTACTCACAAAATACTACATTTACAAAACATTACTCACAAAACGTTACACTTACAAAACATTACTCACAAAACATTACACTTACAAAACATTACTCACAAAACATTACACTTACAAAACATTATTCACAAAACATTACTCACAAAACATTACTCACAAAAACTACACTTACAAAACATTACTCACAAAACACTACACTTACAAAACATTACTCACAAAACACTACACTTACAAAACATTACTCGCAAAACATTACTCACAAAACACTACACTTACAAAAAATTACTCACAAAACACTATACTTACAAAACATTACACTCACAAAACACTACATTTACAAAACATTACTCACAAAACATTACACTTACAAAACATTACTCACAAAACATTACACTTACAAAATATTACTCACAAAACATTACACTAACAAAACATTACTCACAAAAAACTACACTTACAAAACATTACTCACAAAACACTACACTTACAAAACATTACTCACAAAACATTACACTCACAAAACACTACACTTAAAAAACATTACTCACAAAACATTACTCACAAAACACTACACTGACCAAACATTATGCACAAAACATTACACTTGCAAATCATTACTCACAAAACATTACTCACAAAACATTACTCACAAAAGACTACACATACAAAACATTACTCACAAAGCACTATACTTACAAAACATTACTCGCAAAACACTACACTTACAAAACATTACTCACAAAACACTACACTTACACCACATTACTCACAAAACACTACACTTAGAAAACATTACTCACAAAACACTACACTTAGAAAACATTACTCACAAAACACTACACTTACCAAACATTATACACAAAACATTACACTTGCAAATCATTACTCACAAAACATTACTCACAAAACAATACTTACAAAACATTACTCACAAAATACTACACATACAAAACATTACTCACAAAGCACTATACTTACAAAACATTACTCGCAAAACAGTACACTTACAAAACATTACTCACAAAACACTACACTTACACCACATTACTCACAAAACACTACACTTACAAAACATTACTCACAAAACACTACACTTAGAAAACATTACTCACAAAACACTACACTTACAAAACATTACTCACAAAACATGACACTCGCAAAACATTACTCACAAAATAGTACTCACAAAATATTACTCACAAAACATTACACACAAAACATTACTCACACATATCATTACACACACTAAACATTACTTACACAAGCTATTACTGACAGAACATTAATCACAAAACATTACACAAAACATTCCAGACACAAGATATTCGCCACAACATTCCAAACATAAAATATTACAGATATAAAACATTATTCATTAAACATTACACCCTCAAAACATAACAGAAAAACATTACTGGCACGAAACGTTAAATGCAAAACATTAATCTTAAGACACTACACTAAATATTACTCACAAAACATTATTGACACAAAACATTACTCGTAAACATTACTCACACAAAACGTTACTGACACAAAGTATTACTGACAGAAAACATTGTTGACACATGACATTACTCACACAAAACATTACTGACAAAACATTACTCACACAAAACATTATTGACACAAAACATTACTCACACAAAACATTATTGACACAAAACATTACTCACACAAAACATTATTGACGCAAAACATTACTAACACAAAACATTACTGACACAAAACATTACTCACACAAAACATTACTCACACAAAACATTACTCACACAAAACATTACTTTCACAAAACATTACTCACAAAACATTACTCACACAAAACATTACTCACACAAAATATTACTCACACAAAATATTACTCACACAAAATATTACTCACACAAAACATTACTGACACAAAACATTAATCACCCAAAACAACCAAATACGTGTGCTATGCGCTAACCAAATAAAAGCAGTCGTGTAAAGCCACGGCACTATCTCTTCCACTACAATTCCCTTCCTAACCTCCTGCCAGTGCCGGATTTAGACCTGTGGAGGCCCCCTTCATTTTAACTACCCAAGAGGGTGGGGTGGCGAGTGAAGCGAGCCTAAACATCTGGGAGTTCCGGGGGGCGCTGTAAGCCCCCCGGGAAAATTTTGAAATTTGAACACTTCTTTGGAGAATTTTGAAGCCACATGCAGTTATATTGAGGAAATAAAACATTGAGAAATTTTTAATTATCTGTATATTGTTGATAGTGTACAAATTCCCAACACACACACACACACACACACACACACACAAAAGTGAGACATGGCTGGAGTCATTCATGTGGTTTCAAGTCGACCAGCCCTGATATAGCTACTACCGCACATGTCAAAAATTTTCAAGAGACTTCACAGAAAAGAATATATTATTAGTTATTACAGAGAGATGATTCTTTGCATTATTAATCAGATAAACCTCTACTCAAATAATGTCCAAGTAGCTAGCCTAATTTCTATCACGCTTCTTGCTGAACATAGTTCTACGTGATGGAATAGATAAACATGAATTTTAAAGAATGAAAATAAAAATAATCCAAATAAATAAATAAATAAAATATTGTAATATGTGGAGGCCCCTGGGCAGCTGCCCACTTTGCCCACTCCTGAATCCGGCCATGCCTCCTCCTCCTTCCCCTGTCATCTTCCCCGCTCTGCCTTTCGCTACAAACAACTTTGGAGCTTCTAAACTTGGAAAACCCAAAACATTACTGACACAAAACATTACTCACACAAAACATTAATCACACAAAACATGACTGACACAAAAAATTAATCACACAAAATATTACTGACACAAAACATTACTCACACAAAACATTAATTACCCAAAACATTGCTCACACAAAACATTAATCACACAAAACATTAATCACCCAAAGCATTACTGACACAAAACATTAACCACCCAAAACATTACTGACACAAAACATTACTCACAGAAAACATTAATCACCCAAAACATTACTCACACAAAACATTACTGACACATAATATTACTGACACAAAACGTTACTGACACAAAACATTACTGCACAAAACATTACTCACACAAAACATTACTGACACAAAATATTACTGACAAAACATTACTCACACAAAACATTAATCACCCAAAACATTACTCACACAAAACATTAATCACCCAAAACATTACTCACCCAAAACATTACTGACATAAAACATTACTCACACAAGCCTAGGTATAGCATTGACATAGCAGTCATGAGTGAGTCCCGGCTCCCAGAGGAGGGTCAACTCGTGGAAAGGGGTCTGGCTATAGCTTCTTCTGGAAGGTTAAGCCTGCTGCTGAATGAAACCACATTAATGGAGTTGGCTTTGCCATCCACCAATGCATCCTACAAAGCCTAGCTAAAATGCCTTTTGGGATCAACGAGTACCTCAAGACGCTCAGAGTCCCATTGAATCACTCACGTCATGTCTTTTTCATCATTGCATACGCCCTAACACTAGATGCAGAGGATGACATCACGGAGGCCTTTTATGCCGACCTCAACAGAGTGCTAACCTCTATCCCCAGAGAAGTTAAGGATGTGCTTCTTGGTGACTTCAATGCCAGAGTTGGCAGAGATGGGCTAATAAACAACCCAACAGCAAACAACGCAAATCCCAGTGCCGAATTCGATATTCTAGACAATGTCATGACAAAAACCTGCAGAGAGACCCTCCGCCTGATCGAAAGAATACACCAGGACTGGTTTGATGAAAATGACCCGGCAATCAATGTACTCATCAATGATAAACGTGCTGCTTTAACTGACTGGCAAAACAAACCCTCAGTCTCGGACCAAAGCTGATACATTCAGCATGAAGAAAGCGGCGGTCCAGCGGGAAATTCGCAATCAAAAGAAAGACTGGTTTAAAAATAAAGCATTTGAAATGCAGATCAGCACAAGATGAACGAATTTTTCAATTCCATTAAAACTTTTTATGGGCCAATCACTCGTGGCGCAGCTCCCCTCCGCTCATCCATGGTAACTCCATAATTAAAGACGGTGAAGGCCTCCTTCAGTGCTGGAAAGAGCACTACCATTCACTGCTTAACCGAAACTCCGAAGCGGATGTCCTGACTACCCAGCAGGTCCCTCAGCACCGAGATGACCCACCTCAGCTATCCTCCATCCCTGGATGAGGTAGCTACTGCCATCAAACTGATGAAAAATAACAGAGCCTCAGGGCTGAATGGAATCCCAGCCGAGGTGTATAAAGCAGAAGAACCTCTGCCTACCAGCTGTCTCCATTCTCTCCTGGAGAATATGTGGGAAAAGGAGGAAATCATCCAAGCTCTTAAAGACGCCTCCATCGTCAATATTTATAAGAACAAGGGAGACTGGTCAGACTGTGGCAACTACCTCAGGATCTCGCTGCTGTCCGTAGATGGCAAGATTATCGCCCGAGTCCTCGTAAACAGACTTCTTCCTGAGGCGGAAAACTCAATGTGGCTTTAGACAATCACATGGCATCACTGACATGATCTTTGCTGCCCACCAGATACAGGAAAAGTGCAGAAAACAGCATCGTGACCTGTAAATGGTTTTCAAAGACCTAACCAAAGCCTTCGACTTGGTCAACAGGGAAGCCCTCTGGTGGACCCTCAACCGTTTTGGCTGTCCCCCTAAATTCATCGCCATTGTGAGGCAACTCCACGATGGCATGAACGGCAGCGTCCTGCACACTGGCACCCAGTCAGAGTTCTTCCCCATCCAAACGGGGGTTAAACAAGGGTGTATACTGGCACCAACTCTTTTTTTCCATTTTCTTGGCTGCCTTCCTTACTCGTGCCAGTGCCAATTTAGCCGGCGGGGTGGACATCGAGTACCAAATGAAGGGTCTTTTCAACATTAGACGACTCCAGGCAAAAACAAAGTGTCCCTAGCTTCCATTACTGAACTTCAGTATGGAGATGACCTCACCCTTGTTGCTCACACTGAACACCTACACCTAGTAGGTAGTAGGCAGCTACCAAACAGGGGGGTACTACCGCCTGGAAAGGTATTGGAAGCATAATGTGTTGTCTAATGGTAGACCTTGCTGCCATATGGCATCACAAAAATTGTCACCAAGTCCCAAGTTGTTGATTAACTTTCTGTCTCATTTACACACAATGGCAGGGTCTCAATAGTTTGTCTTACTTGGCAACACAACATACATAATGTATATCATTCCTCACTCTTGATTTCATTTTTTTTTCGTTTTTGTATTTATTTATGGTTATTATTATTATTGTATTAATATTTTTATTAATTTTCTATTAATTTTATTAATTGTTGTCATGATAATAATAATAGCAATAGTTATTATTATTATTATTTTTGTTATTAATATTATTATTATTATTATATTTTCGGCCCCAGACCCTCATGTGGGTCAGTGACCTGTGCCCGGGTGGGCTAATCCCCATAAAAAAAACAGATGCACATGCACACTTAGGCCTTGAGGTGAATGTACGTAAGACTCAGATTCTCTTTCAACCTGTTCCTGGTTCAGACACACCTCCACCATCCATCCAGCTTAATGGTACTACCCTCTCTAATGCTACCCACTTTGGGTATCTCGGCTCCCACCTGTTCACCGCCTCCGACATAGATGCTCTAGGTCCTCTAGGAGATTCAGCGTCGGATCAGATGTACATTTCAAGCCTTTGGCAGACTCCGAAACCGTGTCTTCAGCTGTAGGGAGCAGAAATTATCTACAAAGTTACACGTACAGTATATCGAGCAGTGGTCCTCCCCGCCCCGTTATATGGCAGCAAGACATGGGTTACATACAGGAGGCACCTCAAGGCACTTGAAAATTTTCACCAACATAGTCTACGTTCCATCCTCCGAGTTCGCTGGGAAAACAAGAGAACAAATGCCAGTATTCTTGCTGAGGTCAGTAGACTACCTAAGCAGCTACTTTATGGTCACCTAACGAATAATAAACGTAACGCCGGCGAGCAACTGAAAAGGTATAAGGATAGTCTTGAATCGGCTGCTTGTCCAATTAACCAGTCCGTTCACACATATTTATATTTGGGTTTTAAGTAACGAAACCCAAACGGTAGTTCCTTTGTTTTATTATAAAAGGTTGTATATATAATTCCTGAGTGTATATCAACCGTAAGTCTCACTGTCTAGGAGTGAATGAGAAAGGGACGGCGTTTATGTATGATAAACGTTTGGTCACGTCCTTTCGATATGAGTTGAGGTGAGCTACTGAAGCTTAGGGGCATCGCAGTGCGTGCTTACAGGAATGCTGAGCTATGGGTCTCGCCCTCTTGGGTAAGTTGCCCGCTCACGTGTCAATCTCATGTCTTACTCATAGACAGTGGAAAGTTACAGGGTGGTGAATCTGAATATAATATCAGATGTATTGACCCATTTATATAATACGTTCTGTTGATGAGACAGGGGCCTATTACATCGCTCGGTCACCTACCAGCCGAGCTCCGTGAGGCCTAAATAACTCACAGAGTACAGTACATCCTAGACAACCCTAACCATGTTATAAACAGATATGTAGACACTAAGCTGGGGAAATTACTGTAGGGGTATTCTCTACTACAGGGGACCTAGACTTTTGTGTCGTACGGGTTAGTATATTATGAACAATGTTGAATTTGGATGATACTGCCCGGTAATAACAGAACAGGAACATTATTGCCAGAATTAACAGAATAGAGGGAATCGTAAGACTTGGTAGTGCAAATTCCCGTGACAGATAAAATGGCAAGTTATTATTCAAATCAGCAAAATGTGTCTCGTTCAAGAAAGCTAACACTTTTAATTTCTCTGATACTATTTGAATATCCTTGATAGTGAAATTCATTACAGGAAGTGGAATTAAAGCAGACTTGAGTTTTCGATTTAACGCAAAATGCTGATGAGTAGGCAAGGTCCGTAATGTACTACAAGTGATTTCACAGTAATCAGGAGCCTTGTAATGCCCTTTCACAACTAGCTGCTTAACACCATTTTGGCATTTTAAAATTACAGTAGTGAGATTTGGAAAGAACAAATACTGCACATTGTGAAGGTGAGCGTGGAACACAGTCTTTAGACTAACTGGCCTATAACTGCATTGCGCTAACGCTGTGCGTACATTTGGTTGTATGACTGCCAATTCACATATTCCATCTGCAGCAGGAATAAATGCAAACATGTAGGCTGGACATACGTGTAGGTGTAGATAAGACGACTTACACCGTGACAGTACCTCAGAATCCTCTATTGATAACAATGAATATTCTTCATCTACTAAGAAAAGTTCTTTAGGCCTATCTAGGGTATACAGTGTGTCATTCACAAACCAGGGGAAGGGTTCTAAATGCCATGCATTAAACTCATGTTGCCCTCGCATAGGAATGTGGATCAGAATTGCATTGTGCGTGAGGGTTGACTCCAACAGTGGGTAATGATATTGAACCTCATTGTCATTGAAAATAGGAGTTAAATGATACTGCAACTTGGCTATTTTTAAAGCTTCAAGAAGCGTCTGCACAGGCACAAGCTTCGCGTCCACACGTCCTATCCCGGCATCTACAATGCTGTCTATTAGTTCATTTTTAGAGGTTACAATTTTATGAACTGAAATTTCAGCAGCATGCAAATATTCTGTGAAGTAAAGGAGCCATTCTAACGTCGGGATTGCTTTCTGTAACCTAGTAACAATCCTCGAAACTTGGTTAGACTCCATTATGATTGCATTAACCTTTGATTCTAGAGCAGTAATCGCGTGAAAGGTTTGAGAAATAACACGATTCTGTTGAGATACAGCTTGAACGACAACGTTCATGAAACTATTGTCGAATTCATCGAAGCTGTGCTGAGACCATGAAGAATGTCCAATGCTGATTGTAGTTGGCCGTCGACGTTTTCCATCTGACGCGAAAGTACGAGTTAACTTCTACTCGCAGAACGTAGTTTCATACAATAGTCATTTGGTACATTTTGCTTCTGAACAGTCTGTAAGGATGTATCAATCACATTATCATCAACTTGAGGTAAGACATTTATCTGGGTCTTCTTCAGACGATCCGCGTGCACGACATCTGCGATCTGTGCATTAGGCTTCCATATTTTGAATTCGTTGCCTGCTTCTTTTGAGATTATGCGGAATGGACCAGAAAATTTCGCCGAAAGTTTGGAGTTCCTTTCAGGTACCTGTAACATAACAGCGTCCCCAACGTTCAGTGCGATAGGTTTAGCATGTTTATGCTGTTTGATGATCATTTCGGCGCGTGACGCCGCTAGCTGTGATCGTACTTGGTTATGAATTTCTGTAAAGACATGAATTTGTTTTGCCGCAAAATCATCCGTATTATATACCGGGTATGGCGCCTCTGTAAGGATGTCGTAAGGCAGACGTTTATCTGTGCCATAGACAATATAGTAGGGTGTTTTGCCCGTAGAGCTATTAACTGACCCATTAATCGACGCTGCAACCTGCGGTAACCAATCCTCCCATGCGTATTGAAAACCATTAACGATTGGACGCAGTATTTCTAGGATTTTACGATTGGTTCTTTCAACAAGGCCATTAGCCTGTGGATGATAAGCTGTCACAAAAGTTTGTTTAATTCCATATTGTAAACATATATGCTCTATTAGCTCATTCTTGAACTCTGTTCCATTATCAGAGAGTAGAACTTTAGGCGTAGTATATGGACATATGAGATTCATCACTAATGCATAGGCTACTGCTTCGGCCGTTTTGCTTTTTAGTGGGATCAAGACCACGAACCTGGAAAAATGATCCACACACACTAAGACGTATCCTGATCCCTGATGACTCATTGGGAGTTATAACACATCAACAGCGACTGTGTCAAACGGACGGTCTGGTGTAGGATATTGTAGAATCGGGGCAGGTGATCCTGTCGATCTTTTATGTTGAGCACATACCAAACAATTAGCTATGTGTAATTCTATGTCTTTCTTCATCGTGTTCCAGAAATACTTCTTTCGTAAATCCGCTAAGCATTTATCACGACCTTGGTGACCTGCTTGTGGGACATCGTGGAACAATGTCATTACTGCTTTGCACAACGTGTCAGGTACGACTATTTGAAACACATTACCCTCAGGAGATTTTCTCGTCCTATTGAGTATGGTATGTCGTAATTCAGACTGACTTAAGGGAAGAAATAACTTGGGGAGTTTAACATCCTCGCCCGATTCGAGAGCAAAAATAACAGCTGACCAATATGGGTCGCGTCGTTGCTCATCTTCCAGCTGCGAAAGATTGAATGTTGATACAGGCATTACTGGTGCTATATTTCTTGACAGAGCGTCGGCGACAACATTCGCCCTCCCAGGTAAATACCTAAATTCGGGGTCAAACTCTTGAATTGTCAGATACCAGCGTGCTAATCTGCCTGATAAGTTTCTGCCATGGAACAGTTCGGTGACTGCCGCATGATCAGTAAAAACAGTTATCTTGTAGCCAAAGATAATGTCTTTGAACTTCTTAAGTGCCCACACAACGGCTAACGTTTCTAAATGCGTCACCGAATAACGTGTTTCAGCATCGATTAGTTTGCGACTTGCAAATGCTATCACTCTAAACTTCCCACGCGTGTCCTCTTGCATGAGCACTGCTCCGACTCCAATTCCGGGAGCGTCAGTACAGAGAGTGAAAGGTTGAGTGTAGTCTGGGAATGCTAGAACCGGGGCATTGGTTAGCGCTGTCTTCAATGCCGTAATACTTTCCTCGTGTTCAGCATCCTATATAAACACTGCATCTTTTTTTGAGCAACCTCGTTCGGGCCGATGCTAATGTTGATAGTCCTTGATAAAGGAACGATTATAACCAGATAATCCGAGAAGGCTACGCACATGATCATTTGAGGTAGGACGCGGGAACTGAGATACAGCTTTGACTTTATCATTAACTGTGTGTATGCCCTCACCGTCAACTACATGACCAAGGAAATGGATTCTGGATTTTAAAAACTCGCACTTTGAGAGTTTTATTTTGAGTCCTGCTGTGGAAAGTTTGGCCAAAACTTCACGCAGTTTTATCAGATGGGAATCGGCGTCCTTACTGACTACTATTAGATCATCCAAATAAGCGCAGACTGTGTTACCAATTAGTCCGGCAAACAGGGTGTTGATCATTCTTTGAAATGTTAGTGGGGCATTTCTGAGACCAAATGGCATTCGTAGAAACTCAAAGTGGCCTAGAGGCGTGCTAAATGCCGTGATTTCTCGTGATTTTTCATCGAGTGGTATTTGCCAATACCCACTAAGCAAATCTAAGTTGCTAAATACCGCATTATCCTTGCCTAAGGATTGCAATATGTCACTCAAGATAGGCATTGGGTACCTATCAGGGATTGTTTGATCATTTACGCGCCTGAAATCTATGACAGGGCGCCATCCACCATCCTTTTTCGGGACGAGGAATAATGGGCTATTAAAGGGGGATTTTGAGTGTCTCATGACATTCTCATCTAACATACCCTGTACCATATCTTGCACTACAGCGCGCTGGCTATGAGGTAGTTTATAAGCTGGTACGTAAATAGGGTTGGTTCCTTCCTTTAACGCTATATGATGGGATGTTACATCTGTCTGACCTAGCGTTTCCCCTGGCAAGGCTACTATCTGTAGTCGGCAAGCAGCTCTAACAGGCGTGTCTTGCCCTGAGGATGATCGATCACCTTAACATGTGGTGCTATTTGATCTATCCTGGCCAGTCGAGTCTGTTGGCAATTCGCAACAATACCTCGAATTAGGAATTTATTTGGTTGCACTTCGACATTGCTGTGATATCTAAAAAATCACACACATAACATCCTTTCTTTAATTTCTTGATAATGTGAAATTGCTGCCGCAATCTCGTAGACTTGTGTGTGTGTGTACCACAGTAGACACAGCTGATTCCAAGGTCCGGTGATTGGGTCAATGCTCACAAAAATCCTGAGTACAGCAAACCGCCGCTAATTGTTACACAACGTCATCCACAACACCATACCTCAGAATGCTGAGACCATCTCTCAGACCGGATGTGTCATCATCACTAGGGTGGGTGCTGGGTGCTGGTAACTGGGGGTTGTTCACGCCATACGAAAGAATTTTGTTGACAGGATGTTGATTGATGACTAGTCTCAACAACTGCAGTCACGTCCTGTCACACCCTGGGCAGTGAACGAATCATTTGCAGAAACTAATGTTCACTTTAGCTCACAGGATTTTTGCGTTGGTGAATTCCTCATTCTGGTAATGGAGAGTACTCTTCAACATTGCAGGTACTATCTTCCAACTCTTGCTGCTGTAATCACGCTGGGAAGGTGTGTGGTTGAGGTCGAGATATATCTCTGACGCATGATCCGCCTTCCTCTTAATAGGATTGGTAGACAACACTTTCGTCCTAGCGGTGAGCATAGGTTCAGAATGACTCATTGCTGTGTAGGAAACACCTTTAAACGTAACACTATTATTACGTGGATGAACATCTATCATGTTCTTTCGAAGAGTTGGTAGACCAAGTAACCCGTCAGCTGGCAAAATGAACTGCTGAACTATATAAAAGTCCGCGTAGAAGGGCGTACCACGTCTTGAGAATCTGAGTGGTAACGTCACCATTCCTTTGATGCTCAGCTGAGTACCTGAAACTCCTTCGAGCTCAGCGTTACTAGGCCTCCATTTGAATTTGCGGTGAGGGAATTTACGTTGTAACTCGTGATATGATGTCAAGGCCAATACATTAGCGCAAGCACCTGTGTCTATATCAAGAGCCAATCTGGTATTATCCACTCTCACCGGTACTGACAACACTTCCACTTTTCTAAGCGCCGCTATTAATGAGGCCGCTATAGAAGTGCTGTGAGGAGGGGCGGGAATTACCCTATCTATCCCTCTCCTTGGTGTAGTGTGCGCTGGTCTTCCCCCGATGACTTGTCCTGGGGACGTTTCTGCTTGCGCCTATACGACACCTCCGTTTCACTTAGGTCCACTCCCCTAGCTTTTATTAGTATATCGCACTCATGTGAACTATGAGATGTCGATTTGTGAAGAGCGCACCATTTGCGCGCTGTCTGGGTAGGAGGAGGAGGTGCTGCTTTAGCTACCTCTCTGTTTGACCTTGAGAATGGCTTTGCACCGGGTGTGGCTTTATTTGCACTATTACCTCGGAGCTGAAAACAATCTTCCATTACGTGGCCACGTTTATTACAATGTGCGCATCGTAACGATGTTTTCTGTTTATATGTTAGGCGGGGAGGAGCGATCGGAGCTAAGTGTGTCGCATAAGGAGTCTGGGAGTGAGGCATCTGTGGCATCTGTGACGGCTGGCCCAGCTGTGACCTACCCCCAATAATCCCAATTAGCGTTCGCTTGAACTTTTCATAGTCAGGGCTTTGTAAACCAAACGCATTTAAACGACTGCCTGCATAGGAACCCTGCGTTATATGGGAACGTACATATGCTTTCTTATCTTCGTCAGTCGTTATGTGACTATTGCGCATGCTATCTTCACATGCACGAATAAAATGTGCGACCCTATAATCGTCTTGTCCCGTGAAATTTCGAACATAATCGCCGCGCTGCATGATATTAATGACATTATCAGCTTTAGGTGTGGTATTAGTAATGGTGTGAGGGTTAGACGAAGCCATTTTAGTGTTAGTATTAAGCAAATTAGTATTCTTACTCTTAACAGAAGGCTGGGTTAATAAGGTTGTTACCGATTTAGCAACAGACACACTATCACCTGTAACAGGGGTAACTGCTTTAGTATACTTAGGTGAGGTACTATAGTGATTACCAGACCGTAGAGTACGACGGTTTAAGTCGTCAAATGATTCGTCTATAACTTTCTCACTACTTCCTACCGACTCATTTAACTGTGTTCCATACTCAAAATCTATGTCAGTCTGGGCTTGATCATTGATGAGTTGGTTATCAGCAAATAGTTGCGCTAGGCGTTCGATTTCATCTACATTAGACATGGGAAACTTAGAAATTATCTATTAGCCCCCTTGGGTCAATGAATACTTAACAGTAAGTAGATCACTTGCCTCTCATTTACAAGACAAATGAATATTAATTGTAGTTAATTTTTAAACTATCAATAAGAAGACAGACACTTACAAACTACTGTAAATTATAGGATTTCAATACATTAATCTTACATTCGACACTTTATCATTGAAATAATCCTATCCGACGAACCTATTGGTGTGAAGATATCTCTCGAACGTGTTCATGTGTGTAGAACTATGTAATTTAAATACCTATTTATACAGAGTAGTACGTCTGTATAGAAAATGTGATCCTTCAAGAGTTCTGAGTGGAGTGGTGGGTGTTGCCTCTTCCTAGGATGCGTGCGCCGCTGCTGGTTTCCTTGGCAACGAGATGACGCTTCTGCTTTGGTGAGAGACGAGTCCACTTGATTTAGGTGAGTTCCTCCTCCGGCGATCAGAAAACAGATGATTGGTTATCACACTGGTCGTTCGCTGGCGAAAACTGCCGTGTGCCAATTCTTCACAGACCACGTATATATGGAGATCTGTATGATGACACCGGAATTCGTAATTCGCGCTGACGACACAACAATACTGCTCAGCTGCTAGTGAAATACCAATTGAATTCCAGGTTACGAAACTGTTGTTCAACACTGCAACACTGTAATGTCTAGGGAATGCTGAGTGGAGTCTATCTCAACCGGCTCAATCTGGATATGTACCAACAGGCTGTAATATTTGTATATTACGAATTCTGCACGTATTTGTATGTGACAGAGATAAGGAGCGCTCACTACATATCGTCTCAATACGGGATATAGTTTTAAACACTCGGATTATGTAACGCGTCACTGCTGTGTGGTTTCTTGTTTTTCACAAGACACAGACGGATGATACGACTACCAGTTTGAAGAATCCGTACACACCGCTTGCCACCTATATGAATCGGCTGCTTGTCCAATTAACCAGTCCGTTCACACATATTTATATTTGGGTTTTAAGTAACGAAACCCAAACGGTAGTTCCTTTGTTTTATTATAAAAGGTTGTATATATAATTCCTGAGTGTATATCAACCGTAAGTCTCACTGTCTAGGAGTGAATGAGAAAGGGACGGCGTTTATGTATGATAAACGTTTGGTCACGTCCTTTCGATATGAGTTGAGGTGAGCTACTGAAGCTTAGGGGCATCGCAGTGCGTGCTTACAGAAATGCTGAGCTATGGGTCTCGCCCTCTTGGGTAAGTTGCCCGCTCAAGTGTCAATCTCATGTCTTACTCATAGACAGTGGAAAGTTACAGGGTGGTGAATCTGAATATAATATCAGATGTATTGACCCATTTATATAATACGTTCTGTTGATGAGACAGGGGCCTATTACAGTCTTAAGACAAACCTGAAAAGTACCAAATCGACCCCCTCACCTAGGAGACGATTTCTCCACATCGTAATGCTTGGAGGAGCACCACACGAGGTGTCAATACTTTCGAGTTAGCCAGACTGCAAACCGAGACAAGCGCCAACGCCGGAAAGACACTGCCACCGCCCCTCCCGCACTCTATGTAGCCCTTCACATGTGTAACTCATGTGAACGACTCTGCCAGTACCGTATCGGCCTCTTTGGTCACCTCAAAACTCACCAATGAAAGTGACATCCCTAATAACTCATATCATTGTATCATAGCTGGATGATCGTCATATTCGATTCCGAGTGACAGCAAAGCAGTAGTAGGAGTATAAAGTGACTGGCTGAATAGACGTAAGGTGGGTTAGGTTTGTGGCTTGCTTGTGGTCAGGTCTCTCTGCTTTAAGTGTCTCCAAGAGTGTAAAACAACTAAGGTCTCTTAACGTCTCTCCACAACGTCAAGACCTACAGTATACTGCATAGTTTTCATCACTGTATTCAATCGCTTGATAGTCGGCTACCAAGTTCCCGGATGTAAGCAATCACAGTTGTTATCTATCATTAATTAGCTTAAGGAAAATACAAATGAAATGCATAGGTATTTTCCGTTACTAAGAAGAAGGGCCGTGAACCAGTATTGGTGGTTTGGGGTTATAAGATACGAATATGGAGTGGAAGTTTTGTTCATTTAATCAAACATTACGTGGTAGTTGCGACTTGCAGCCATATAAATCATCCACAAGCACCAACACATGTAGGCAGGACTGGCGCGCGCGCGTGTGTGTGTGTGTGTGTGTGTGTGTGTGTGTGTTCTGAACTCAAAAGGAAGAATATCTGCGAATACAATCCAAGCCAACTGGTTTGGGGTTGACTCAAGGGCAGCGGTAGGCAAGCAGGTAGGTGGCGTTGAGTATACAGTATTCCAGTTTGAAAGGATCTTTGTGTATCCACCACCCACCTACCAACACCAAACTCCCCTGACTGTAGCGAGTGGGTGTGTTGGGTCGATGGATACGGCGGCTGGTGTAAAGGTGGAGGAGAGGCAAGCCTGAGACCTCCCCTTAAAGTGCTTGGTCCCTTCAATATCGGGAAGGAGAGCGGCGGGAGGACAATGAAGGGACTGGAGCTAAGAAGATACAGAGGAGGCATTAAGCTTTTCTGTTGATAAGGGGCTTGAAGTACTGGGTAACTTTTTGTCAAATAAATAAAAACTAAAAAAAAAATCCTCTGTAGCGGCCGTCTCAACTAAACAATGTTGGGTGGGATGGGCGATGATGGAGGGGGAGGGTTGAAGGCTATATTGGAGTGCATTGTTGAGTCTGTGTGTCCATCAATCTGCCTGTACGTCACACTCTGGGATCTAAAAATCTATTTTATGTAATCAACCCCCCTCGCAACTTTCTATCTTTTGAAAGCTTGACTGGGTTGTTCCTTGTATACAGGTGGTTTGCTTGAACTTTTATCTTGTATCGACATAAATTTCTGTAAAAGGCTCTTCGTGATGTCGATCTTATCATGGCGGAATATTCACGATCTTCACATGTTGGCCCCAGTTCCGTTATTTACCTTTTCCCAATATTCGCTTTACTTCTGAACACCTAACCTAACCTAACCTGCCTTCGGATCTGTGGAGTCTCTGAATGACCTCACCCGACGCTGCTCCCGATCAGTCGGGGGTGGCATAACGACTGAAAATATTGCCTTTTAATACACCAGGACAGCTCCTCGTGAAATATATTACCAGACTACTGAATAAAGTCAGGATGGGGTATGGAGGATGTGTTGGGTATGGAAATCTTTGGTGTTAGGTCTTCATATATAACATTATTACATTGGGATTTGTGTATTAGGCCTCTTTATACCCTACAAAACACCCCTAAAAGGGGGTTGGACAACTTCTTTGAAACTGAAAGTGCCCAATGCCACATTGCCGTTATTTATTTATTTTTTTTAATTTTGGGTTGCTCGATCAGAAAAAAAAACAAGTGACTACAAACACTTCAGGGATCCCACAGGGTGTTGTCATCAAGTTTCATGAAAATCAGGAAAGCAGTTTTCTGGCCCCCTTACGGGCGTGTGCTTTAGAATACAGTACTAGCAATTCAAAGGGCTCAATGGCACATTGTCATTATAATTATTATTTTTTGTGGGGACACATGTGTTTCAAAGCAGAATGTGATAATCTTGTTCGTGACCTCTATTACCCCTAAGTGTAAAAATTTAGTAATGTAGCTTGCCTGTATCATAGCTACAATCTTCATGAGTCAGGCAGTCGCAACCAGCTAAAAGAGAGACCTGTGCGAGGCTGCGACTACTGATCAACATGTAAATGAGAGCAGGCGGTAACTACTCAATGAATAAATGGCATGACTGTATTAAAGCTATAACCTAACAGGAAATACTTGCAACACGTGGAACTATTGCCGGCTGACTTATCATTTCCTTTCACACATTAATGTTATTTATAAAAAACGTAGTTTGGCAACTTCTTCGGTGTTTGTAATGCAAAGTACACTCTTGCCAAAAACTAATCGAACGCTATAAGCACTCTGTAATCTGAAAAATTACCGAAGAATCTGAAATCATTCCCTGATGACAAGCCCCATTCTGATCATTCTCACATCCATCGTGCCCAGGTGTTGGAGAAGTTTTTGCTGAGATTGTACATAACTAATAATATGATGCTAATGTAAATACAGTAGAATCAAATACATCAGTTATGTATTGGGTCATGAAAGTCACCCTGTCATGAAAGGACACCATATTGAGACTCCAACCCTTCCTCCTATCACCCTTAGATTATGTGTGAGTTGCGTAAAAATAAATAAATAAATTAATTAATAATTAAAATGCAGATATTGCTCAGGTCTGTTGCACAAGCTGGGAATATCGCCATTCTAAGCATAATTTGTGTTTATATCCCTGCTTAATATACTACGTTGTAACTGCACAAGTAACTCCTTAAATCTCTCTCATCCCCCGAACGCCTTCCAGAGTTGCCAACTTAGCGACTTTGTAGCTAGATCTAGAGCTTTTTGTTTTTTTCTAGCGACATTTTAGAGCGATTTGCGACTTGTCGCAAATCTAGAGATATCCACAGAAATCTAGCGACTTTCTGGATACTTTTGGACTGTCCATGAAAACTCGGTTTTCCTAATTTCGAGCCATAATATATAGCAACGGGGTTACAGGGACAATGCATTTGAACGGGTTGAACTCATAAGACAACTTCGTCAACGCTTACCTGACAACTTTCGTGTGCTGCAGTCTATTTCTTTTCTGAGTGCCGATGAATGCTTGAAGCCTATTAAATCAGATATACTTGGTTTGGCACACTTATTTGCAGAAGATTCCAGCACCCTTACCAAGATTGATTTCCAGTGGAAAAAACTGCATCACACAATCTGGACAGAAACATCTAACACCCTAAAATTGTGGTCAGAAGTGGCAAATTACAGAGATGCGACAGGTGAAAACCCTTACCATGATCTGGCTGAAATTGCACTCGCTGCCTTATCTCTTCCGCATTCAAACGCAGATGTAGAGCGCACATTTAGTAATATGAACTTTGTGAAATCAAAATTGCGCAACAAAATGAAACTATCGACATTAAAGGCAATTCTTACAATAAAGTATGGGTTAAAAAGACAGAACACCTGTTGTGCAAGTTATGAACTTCCTAGTGATATTTTAAGAAAGATAGGGACTGTGGAGGCACACAGTTACAAGAGAACCTGAACCAAGCACTTCACATGCTTCCAGCTCTACAGTTGTTCACACTACGAAGAGGACTGGGATGCAATTACTATTGAATAATAGGTAAGTGTGCACATTAAACTTTAAAAAAATAATATTTTTATTTTTACATAATGCATTTTATTTATACTTCGTCCATTATAGTCGGCATTATGAAAATATAATTTGCATCAAATTACTGAAGGGGGGGAATAATAGCTAGCGACTTTCCATGGAAGATTTAGCGACATTTAGCTACTTTTAGGTACCAGCCTGGCGACATTTGAAAATCCGAGTTGGCAACCCTGCCCTCCACCCGCTCATACACCAGTCCCGTGGTCCCCTTCTTTGGATTCACGAGTCGATACTCTGAGTGTGCCAGTCTGAAAAGTCCCTAACTGTACACACACATTACCACACCTTTACCCTCGGTTTCCCTGGCTTGGGAGGCCTATACACGTGCCACTCCAGAACTTATCAGACGCTAATCTTCCCACGAATTAGTCAGACGAACACCTGAGTGACGCAAAAAGTGGTCTGTCGAGCTTAAGCCTGTCACACCCCTTCTTTACACACACACACACACACACACACACACACTCTATGAAGGTCATCCTGTTGAGGCTGTAGGTAGGATGTCTGAGAGTATCCAGTGGGAGGAGAGAGAATCCTGCTCACAAGACAGACAATAACGGGTCACCAGTGAGTATGTGCGTAGAGGGAACGTAGAGGAAGCCGACTCGCCGACGCCACAAAATACCTTCCCGAAGGTTTACACAATTCTTTTTGCCTTATTCTACAATTAATCTATTGTTAATTAGACCCCAGCCAATTGTGACGATAATATATGCAGTAATTATGGAGGCTAAATTTGTATTATGTACGAGAAAGCCTGAGAGGGAAGGTTAAACCACAAACGGACTGGGCACCATGCAAATAATTGTCGTGCCCTGGCACGAAAGCACTCGTCTGGGGAATTCCAGCCCAGTCTTACCAACATACCAAGTGAATAGTGTCAGATGGAGTCGCGGTGTTGAAGTTGTTGCTAATTGTGGAGGAGAAAAGGTTTCGTAATGTATGGTCAGGATCATTTCAGAAACTTTTCTATCCCATCGTTGTCGGAAGCTGAGAAATATATATTTTGTAGAACCTTCTGATCTAGTATTAAGCGGTGTTGATGGCAGTGAATTTAAAGTGTGAGAGAATTGAACAAAGAGCAGGGCAGTAAAGCAGGATACATCACATCTACTCTCATTAAACATCTTACTTCAACGTCCCCTCCACTGCCATACATGTACGGTGTAATCAAGACCCACAAGCCTAATAATCCAGCAAGACCCATCATTAGCTCATTTGGGTCAATCTCTTATAAACTATCTAAATGGTTAGTTTCTTTACTAAATCCCCTAGTTGGCAACATTTCTAACTCTAATATCAAGAACAATATGGATTTGGTTGATAAACTCAATAACTTACACATTAATTATGATTTTAAACTGGTCAGTTTTGATGTAACATCACTCTTTACAAAGGTCCCAGTTGATGATTTACTGGAGTTCCTCATAGATTCCCTGGATAATATTTCATTGCCCGTCTCGAAAGAAGACTTCATCGAACTCATCAAACTATGTATTAAGGATTGTAAATTTGAATTCAATGGGGAATATTATGCTCAAAAATTTGGTATGGCAATGGGTAATCCACTCTCACATGTATTAAGCAACCTATATATAGAATTCTTTGAAAAGAAACTATTAAGAAATATTTTACCACCTTCGGCAGTCTGGTTTAGATATGTTGATGATGTATTATGTCTCTGGCCTAGTAATGAGGACCTAAAAGCTTTCCTGTCACAACTTAACAACTTAGCCCCCTCGATCAAATTCACTGTGGAATTAGAGCATGACTGTAAATTGCCATTCCTAGATTGTCTGATACACAGAATAGGTAACACTTTTAAGTTCAGTATTTATAGAAAACCTACTAATGTGTGTTCATACATTCATTATTATTCTTCCCACCATAATAGAGTCAAACAGTCAGTATTTTCAACAATGTTTTTACGTGCTTTGAGAATTTGCAACCAGGAATTCATTGATGAGGAATATAAATATATCTATAATATTGGCTCAAACCTTAAATACCCTAGATCTTTCATAGACAAATGCCTGAACATTACTGAGAAATCTTTTTATAGAACTGATCCCAAGCCCACCCATGACCATAAGAATATCTTAATATTACCATTTCACAAAAAACTCATGCACTGTTAAACAAATGTTAACCAAGAACTCCCCCAACAACACAATTGGTTGCATTTATAAAGTTCCTTGCAAGGAATGTAATATGTTTTACTTAGGCCAGACAGGTAAAGATCTTGTAACTAGACTTAAACAACATAAATATAGTGTTAGGACAGGCCAGAAATCCAATGCTATGTTTGTTCATTTGAGGGATAACAAGCATTGCATTGACTGGGATAATGCCTCCTCAATATTACCTTATAATTCAATTGACAGTAGGAACATCATAGAATCTAGTCTCATTAAACATACCGAAGCATTCAACATGAATTTGAGTAATGGCATGTACAAACTGGACAATTTTGTAATTAAGAAGATTTGTAACCAGGTGAGAAGGTTGGGTCACCTTACCCTCTGACCTGACTACCGACCGTTGCGGTGCTATTTAAAGATTAGTAGGGTCATTACCTAATACCTGACCATTGTGGACCTGATCTCACCCTCCTCTGTATATATACACCTTGTTTTGTACTTCTCCTTAGTCTGTACTCACCCCTGAAGATGTGAATTACACGAAAGCGCTTGGGAACTTCGTGTTTTCTTTTTCCTTGTGGTTATCAGCATATACCTATCATATATGATTTACTTGCATATATATATATATATATATATATATATATATATATATATATATATATATATATATATATATATATATATATATATATATATATGCTGATAACCACAAGGAAAAAGAAAACACGAAGTTCCCAAGCGGTCCTGGTTCTATATCGTAATTTTTTATGCCTTTGGGTCACCAGCTGTGTGTTGTTATTATATTAGTGTTGTAATATGGGGTACTCTGATTCTTGTAGATTTTCCCATATTGCTATTGCTTGTTTGGGCGTTCTACTGTTAATATGTTATGTTATGTGTGTATGTCTCGTACTGTTTGTGTATAAGGTGAGCTGTGTTTTGCCGCTCTCCTGAGGGCTACATTCTGCACTGCCTGTAGTTTTAGTTTATTTGTTTTTATGATTGTGTTTAGAGGTATCGGAGGGTATTCTAGATGCGGTCTGACCAAAGCTTTGTAGAGGTGGAGTTGTGTTTTGGTGTTTAATTTTCGGAATCTTCTGAGCTTTGTAAGTTGTGTTTTTGCTATTGCTATTCTTTCTTTGGTGTTGAGTCATAGTATTTTTTCGTTGGCGATTTATGGTAGTATTTGATAGTTATTTACTATAATGGGGTAAGGGTTTGCTTTTGCTATGTGTAGGATTTTGAGTTTTTCCAGGGTGGTTTTTATTTTCCATTTCCTTTCATACATGTTAAGTGATTCTATTTCTCGGCTTGTTCGTATGGCCATCATTTGTTTGGATTTTCCAGGGTATTTGATTGAGTTGCATCGTCTGTGTATGCTATACTGTATATTCTGATTGTGTAGGTTTCGGCATGTCTGTTGTGTATATAGTGTATTATGTTGAGTGAGGACGGAAAGTGTATATCAGTTGGGAGAGATTACAACTGATATACACTTTCCCTCCTCATCCCCAATACCCCTTGTCCTTTCCCCCCACCCACCAAAAATATACCTTAAGCTAACACACCCCCTCCTCCCTCTCCCTCCAGTTCACTAGCGAGTGCTTCAAATTTACAGGTCAGAGTTCGGGGCCCATACACCCCAGGGAAAGACAGGACTGGCAACTCTTAAGTGGAGTGGAGCCAACTGGACCTCCAGTCCTGGTATCCATGTCACTTGATATTTCTGGCTGAGTGATATTTACCAAGTTATAGAGTAGAAAAAGAACATAATCGACACATATATTCTTTTCCTTCTATGAAAATAAATTACCTAAACCACATTCAAGAGAAAATACAGAGCTTAAGGGAATATACCAGAATAACCTTGGTGTCTTAAATGTGGCGGGCAGTTAGCCTTGAGACAATTCCACGTTTCACTACCTGATTTTCGCAAAAATATGTTGTATATCACAATATAATATAAACATTTTTAGTGAATAGTAGCTTGGATTATAAATTTAAAAGTAAATACTATTTTAGCTACTACTATCATATCACTTTTTATTTCCTCTATATGAAAACAAATTGTAAGTGATTTTCCTGACCATTCGAACACTAAGCAGCATATTCCAGTATAAACATCGAACATTGTTTTCAAAATTATAAATCTTATGCAACTGTTGGAATTGTAGAATCATCGCCTCAGCTTATTTCACCTGAAGATTAACTACCTTAATGCTAACTTAACCTAACCTAAACCTATTATATCCTAACCTAAATCTAACCTTACATATCCTAACCTAACCTCATCCTCTCAAAATAGTTTTAGGGTGGTTTAATCTTTAGGTGAAATAAGCTGGGGCGATGATTCTTCAGGTGATCCTATTTATGTTTGTAAACAATCTAAAAAAAATTCTGTAAATGCATAAAAATACTAATATATACAGGATCGTCTAACGTCTATATTCATGCAATAACACCTCACGCCAGAGAGGACACTGGCCATTCTCTGTGATTAGTCAACAGTCCCCCAAGGGTCCGACTAATTACCCAAATGTACCCAAATATAGCCGGAATGAAGTCAAATAATGGTCCTAGGTGAATAAATCGGACTGCCAATCACTTCTCGACTAGTATTTGGTGTCACAAAGTCACAAAAAATTGGTAAACTTAATTTAATCTGAGTTAATAGATCAAGTGCATATACCTAACCTAACCTAATCAAACCAAACCTAACCTAATACAACACAAATCAGATTAAATTAAGTTTACCAATTTTTTTTTACTTTATGACACCAAATAATAATCGAGAAGTGATTCACAGCCCGAATTACGCTTGTACGACCATCATTTGACTTAATTGCGGCTACATTTGGGTAATTCCTCGCTCCGTCGGCACATGCACACGATCTATTAACTCAGATTAAAGTAAGTTTTCCAATTTTTTGTGACTTTCTGACACCAAATATTAGTCGAGAAGTGATTGGCAGTCCGATTTATTCATCTAGGACCATTATTTGACTTCATTCCGGCTATATTTGGCTACATTTGGGTAATTAGTCGGACCGGTCCTCCAAAACAGCCTTGACTTATGAGCAGCTCGACTTGAGTGTTGTAGTGTCTGCGCACACACGCACAAAGTCACCTCTAGCTTGGCCTGCACAAACAATCCCTTAAAAGGAAAGCTATGATTACATCATCTGCCGTGCTACTTCGTCCCTCTCTCCTCCTTCTCCTCCTCTCACTATTCATTTTCCTCCTAATTCTTCTCCCTCTTCCTCCTGTTCACTTCTCTTCTTTATCCTGATACTCCTTCCTCTATCCCAACTCTTCCTCTCCACTTTTTTCTTAGTGGTTCTCCCCCTCGCCAGTTTTCCCTTTTCATTCTCCACCTGCCCTTCCTCCACCTCTTCTCTTCCCCCTCCTTCTACTTCCTCATCCTTCCTTTTCAAATGCATTATTCTTGCTCTCTATAAGACCACCACCACCACGTCCCCTCTCTCAATCTTCCTCCACCAACACCGTGTATATATATATATATATATATATATATATATATATATATATATATATATATATATATATATATATATATATATATACTGTACTCCAAGCTTTGTCAATAAATTTGTTAAATTTAAAAAAAAAACCTTCCTCCCTCCCGACCTTCCTCCACCACCATCACCAAATCCTCCCTCCCACCTTCCCTCCACCATCACCACGACTACGCCCTCCCTCCCTTTCTAGCCCTGTCCCTGGTGCCCGCGGGGTGGGCAGGTAAGCTCACTAAACTGCTAAACACTGACTATGTTGTTGTAGTTCAGGGTAATGAAAATTAACTGGGGGTTGGGGGGTCATATATCGCCTCAAGTGGTCCTCCTCCGCTTCCTTGCCACTTATGTAAAGTCATTTAGAGGCATTAAGGAGACAAGGGAAAAGATCGATATGAAGTACCTCAAACTTATTTGGATATTAATGAGCATAAGTTGGTTGTGGGTTTCAGAAGGCAGGCGTGGAGACGACGTTGTGCTCGTGTTCTGTCCTTTGTCTTGTGTATACGTCGTGGGTGTTTGTTTTGGGTAATTCAGAGAGTGATTAAGTTAGTGATATTGTAAGTAAGGCTATTTTGGTGCGAAAACGTCTACTCCCAATTAGGACTAGCTTTATATAATTCATCAAATCTACCACTTATCAGCTTCTTAACCGTTCGGGAGGTCAGTCTGTACTTTCTTTTTCTGTTGCGACTTTAATTGCCTGTAGTAAAGAGAACTTGTTATCATTCCATTATTATTATAATAAATATAAATTATGTTGTCGTCAGTCTATAATAGTTTCGGTAAACATGAAACTTGCAGCAAACGTAATACTAGCGAAGGATTTTAAGCAATATGGTCGTGATGTGTGTTGAGGTCTGTTCTAAAGAGAAGTGTGTCCTCAGGTCATGAGAAGTGCCCGTTCCACTTCGACTTAGAGTTGGATCACAAGCCGCCTACCAGGGAGGACATCATCCCAGAGCTGGCCGCCAGTTATCGCTCCCTTCTGAAGGATCTCGGTGAGGATCCAAATCGTGATGGGCTCCGTAAGACTCCCGTTAGAGCTGCTAAGGCCATGCTCTACTTCACCAAGGGCTACGACCAGACTATCGAAGGTGAGTGTCCCTAGAGCAACAATGAAGCTCGGTCATTCTCAAACTTCTCAGTTTTGTCTAAGAATATCTTAATTTTCTGTTTCTTCGACATCTTTGGAATAATCAAGTTGCAATATACAGGTATAATGATATAACTGGTCTCGTGTCGTATTATACTAAAATTAAGAAATAATAGTGATGCTATTTAACACTGTGACTACCTGCCTTGACGTGTGTGCCCTCTCCACCTTCCCTCCCTCCCCCCACCGTCAGATGTGATGAACGACGCTGTGTTCGACGAGGACCACGACGATCTGGTTATCGTGAAGGACATAGAGATGTTCTCCATTTGCGAGCATCATCTGGTCCCCTTCTGGGGTAAAGTGTCTGTCGGCTACCTCCCAAACAAAAAAGTGCTGGGCCTCTCCAAGGTAGCCAGGTAATATATTTGACGTCTTTTACCAGCAGACACACACACACACACACACTATACAGCATCTGTTAAGTTTGATAGATTGATAAACAAAGTCTGAAATTTCAAACGAATTAAATATCATATTTTATTTCATCATCCAACAAAAAGGACTAATTTCTTCTGCCGCTCTCATAAACTCGGCAGTAGTGAGTTCCCTGCAGATGGTAATAATCATAAAGGGAGTTAGGCGCGGGTAAGATCGTGTTGCGTCTCAGTTACAGAGCGTATTCGTTGTTGAGCGGTAGAAATTGGACAGTGATTACATAAGATCATCAAGATCGTCTTTGTTATGTGAAGTGTAAATCGATGTAGGAATTTTAACGCTAGACGCGATTGTATTTTTTAAAACTCAATCTCCACTTAGTTGGAGATACAGCCCATGTCAAGAGGCCTACAACCACAAAATCATTGCCATATGACAAAGCTCTTATTTTATTTTTTAACGGAGTTGTGGTCACGGCTGTGATAAATCAGTTCATAGTGTCATCAGTGACCGCGGAAGAGGTTGTAAATAACTTAAAGTGAATACAAATTGGCAAGCAAGTTGGTAAGGCACCGCTACCAGCAGAAACCAAGTCGTGTTATAGGTGCCACAGAGACTTTAAATATTATTTTGTATGTGTGCTTTCTCATGGACTGAAACTGTGCCTACAATACACCATTCACAGGGAGATACAGTGTACACAGTGATAGCACAAAGAGATATAGTATTTGATGAGAACGGGAAAAGAAAGTACAGTATACGGAAATACTAGTTAAAATAAAATAAAAATTAAATCAACAAGCTTGGTTATCCTAAAAGGCATTCTATTACTGCCCCAAAGAAAGTTTTATTTAATTTTTTTCTGTTTCTAAAGGACTGAGTGGATGTATAAAATCCGTTATTCACAGCAAAATGCAGTGTACACAGAGATAGCACATAAATACCGACAAATTGCCGAAGTGAACTGAAAAAAAGAGAAGAAACAGAAGACAACTCTAAAGGTAACAGGGGAGGTTAAAACCAGCAGAGGGCAGCTAAGTACTTTTTTTTTCTTTTTTTTTAAATAGGTGTAGATCTATACAAAGTGTGCAACCACCCCCCCCACAACAACAAGAACCATGAGGGAAATGATGATGTGTGATTACTGCGGGGAATAACGGATATAGATGCAGCATTTAGGAAAGCTGTTGCTAGTATTACCCTGACTGCATAGTCAAGGTGAAAGAGGTGATTGCAAGCCATTGGGGAACGAGTTTCCTAAGGACGAAAATAGATGAAGCTGGAGCCTTGCTGGTTGCCAAACTAGAACAAGTTGGGAAAGAGATCCTTGCTAAGACTGAAGAAGTAGCCGACAGAATGGAGGTGGTTGCTAAGAGGAGTTATGCTGAGGTATTAGCAGGGCCACGGGAGGTGGCAGAGAGTGATGAGGGATCAGAACAGGTTCTACAGCAGCTAGGTTTCTGAAGAAGTGTGTCGAAGAAATGAAAATTAACGGACTTACTGTTAGGGGAGAGGAGGAACAACGGGAACGTTTCCAGCGCAGGAACAATGTAATAGTTTTTGGAGTCCCTGAGAGCCAGGCGGAGGGAACTGAGAGTAAGGTAACACACGATAAGATGCAGTTTAAGAATATTTGTACAGAGGTTCTGACGATGCCGTCAACCCCTCAGAATGTGAGGAGGCTGGGACAAAAGCAGGGGGATAAGTCTCGCCCCCTCAGGATCACACTAGTGAGTGAGGAGGAGAAATGGGAGGTTATTCGGCAGGCAAAAAAACTTAGCAAGGAGCGAGGTACCTCGGAGTGCATTCATTCACCCAGATTGCACGGTAATGCAGAGGGAACAGTACAAGAAGCTCCTGCAGAGCTTGAAGCAGGGTTATATTCAGGGAGAGGGTAGTGGAAGCAAGTGTACCGCCACAGGGCCAAGGAACAGCAGCGCACCCTCCACCCGGGAGGAGGTGAGCACCTTGTAAGCAATGACATTTCTAACCACACCTTGAAAAATAGTGTACTTAGCAAATGCTGCAGCTTCTGAGAATGGGGGGGGGTTACTACTAAGAGCAGAGACGTTACCGAGAACAAATTCTGGCTTGAATGTCATGTACACTAATACTGACACGTTCCTTGATAAGAGAGAGGAGTTTGAAACACTACTGAAGGTACACCAACCAGATATTGTAGGAGTTGTAGAACTGTTGTACTGTAGTGGATTCCTTCCCTACAAACGCTGTTTGTCACCGAGTAGCCGACCCCGCGAATTCCCCAGTGTATGCCTCGTGGTCTAGGTCAACCAGCGCCGCCTTACATGACGGAGGTCAACTATTAAGCCACGCCTACCTCCGCTATATAAGACCTGACCTCGTGGTGACCTACCTCTCTTCTTCTAGCTACAGCCGCAGCAAGCAACACCACCTCCTCCGCCGCTGCCTGGCGGGAGCGAGGGCCGCCAGGCAGCGGCGGAGGAGGTGGTGTTGCTTGCTGCGGCTGTAGCTAGAAGAAGAGCGGTAGGTCACCACGAGGTCAAGTCTTATATAGCGGAGGTAGGCGTGGCTTAATAGTTGACCTCCGTCATGTAAGGCGGCGCTGGTTGACCTAGACCACGAGGCATACACTGGGGAATTCGCGGGGTCGGCTACTCAACGACAAACAGCGTTTGTAGGGGAGGAATCCACTACAGTACAATAACATGAGAATCGACCAAGAGGAATATGAGTTCAATATTGCTGGATATGACTCATTTGCGAACCTTTCTCAAGAAACTTGCAAGAGGTTGTAGTTGTCTATGCTAGGCAGACCTTAGAGCCAGCCAGGCGAGGGTACAGGGAGAGGATGTTTTTGAAGAGTCCATGTGGTGTAAAATTAAACTAAAGGGAGGGGACTTACTTATTGTTGGGTGTATCTATAGATCCCCAAACTGTGGTCCACTAAATCAAAGGAACTTAAGAGCCTTAATAGATAACGCGGCGATGCTCAACCCTAGCCACCTCCTTATCATGGGGGACCTTAACTATGGCGATATCAACTAGAGAAGCGAGTTCACCCCAAAAGACTTGAATAACCCTGCTACTCTTTCTGTAGAAACTCTGAGAGATAATTTTCTGTTCCAACATGTTAGAGACCCAACACATTATAGAGGGGAGCAAACACCCAAGCCACTAGACCTCATCCTAACAAACGAGGAGGGTATGATGGCCAAACTGGAACACCTTGCCCCAGTTGGCACCAGTCACCATATAGTGTTGTCATACAGATTTAACTGTTACCTAGTTCAAGATAAGGCCAGGCCAAGATGCAAATATTACCAGGTTAATTACAACGGGATGAGGGAAAATGTGCGGGATATTCACTGGCGTGACTCATTAAGGCACAAGAACGCAGACACTACACTGAATATCATAACTAGTAAAGTGACCGATTTGATCGATAAATATATACCCAAGACCAAACCAAGTACTGGGCATGCACTGGCTCCTGAATGTACCTGAACCTGCTCCAGTGTTGGTCTAGTCTGGTCTTGAAAGACCTCACACTCGGTGCTGTCACAACACTTTCTAGTAGATTGTTCCAAGAGTTCACAACTCTCACTCAGAAAAAGTTTGCCCTCACAGTTTTCTGGACTTGCGGCTTCTTCAATCTTGAGCTGTGACCCATTGTGGGGGCGAGCGTCCGCCAGCTCCAAGTAAGGACACTCGACTGAGTAGTGCCCCTTAAGATGATTAAACACCTCAATTAGGTCACCCCTTTCCTGTCTGTAATATAAGCTAGGCAAGTTCGGGCGCTCCAATCTCTCAGGGTAGCTGAGGTGCCGAAGTGTATGCACCAGTCTGGTGGCCCTCCTTTGAACATTTTTAACCAACTGACTGTCCCTAGCATATCTCGGGGACCAGACGGGGTGACAGTACTCCAGATGGGGAAGCACTTCACTCTTGAAGATCGTTACGAGGGACGAACCGTCTAGATGTCTGAACGACCTTCTTATAAGACTCAATAATTTATTTGCCTGGTTTACCTTCTTCTCGCAATGGCCCGAGAACTTCAGCTCATTGTTAACATACACACCTAGGTCCTTCTCACATTCAGTCTCAAATAGTGCAGTTTCTTCATCCCGTTGGGACATATGATACGCCTCCTTACCGTTGGTATGCCCCAGGTGCATCCTCTTACACTTCGTGACATTGAATCTCAGCAGCCTTTTCTTCGACCATTCCTGGAGCCCACAGAGGTCCTTCTGCAGCTCTTCACAGTTTGCTTGGTTCTTGATTTCCTGAAATAACTTGGCGTCATCGGCAAACATTTGTATGGAGGAGTGTACAACGTCAGGCATGTCATTTATGAACAAACAAACAACAACGGGTCCAATACACTGCCCTGTGGTACCCCACTTGTGACAGGTACCATTAATCACCACACACCGCTTGCGGTCATGTAGAAAGTCTTCTATTCACGCTAGGACATTTCTCCAAATTCCGTACCCTTCCAGTTTGATTTTCAGCCTTTCGTGGGGTATACTGTCGAAAGCCTTGGCAAAATCTAGGTAAATATTGTCGATATTACCACCCCGTTCCAGAATATGGGTCTAAATATCCAATACCTTGAGCAATTGTGTTAAGCAGGAGCGCCCCGATATAAAACCGTGTTGGCAATCCTTTACAAGGCCGTTTCGTAGCAGATGTTCCATTGTGGCATCGCTGATAATACTCTCAAGTACTTTACATATTATGCTGGTCAGGCTCACCAGTCTATAGTTGTTCGTGGAGTGACGATCGCCCTTCTTGAAGATCGGACTCACATAAGACAGACTTGATATATATATACTGTATATACACTATATATCAACCATATATAATTTTCTTTCTTTCTTATTCATATTCAAGTATAAATTTCAAACATGCACATGTTGACATATTTCTTTCCATTATATTGAGAGAGTTGCATATGACACAAGGATAACATCCATCAGCCACATAAGTCAAAACTGGAATGAATTAAATTTTGCGTGTCAAATGTCAGATAGCATATCCTGTCAGAGCCATTTAGTGAGCCTCCAACAAAATTTCTATCACACGTCGAGGGGAGGGGATGGTGGCTTTCCTACCTTCCAGTGTACAAGCCCCTAGGGCCTAGGCCATCCGCTCCCTCTTACCAAATTCCAGCTATCTTGAAAATTTTGGAAATTTGTTAGAAAAACACACACACACACACACACACACGGAATGTATTTTATATAGATAGATAGACAAACAGATAGATAAATAGATAGCTGTGCTAAGAAAATCAGCTAATTTCACTGCATATAAGGTTGGTTTGCATTGTGAAGTGAATAATTGTTTCGAGTAGAGTTTACGCACGTCGCATGGACGTAAAGCAAGTCATGTGGCACTGACAGGAGTTGCGTCGAATATAAATGTGCCACGGAGAACAAAAATAAGTGTTTTCGAAGTGAATTCAAGATTGTCAGGGAATACCCAAACCCTTCAACACCCACAAGCTTTTGGGGAACCTTGGTGCACTCTCAGGTCTTACTTAACTTCAGTGATTCAGTTAGGTACGTTCTTAGGTCGCAACTTTAGTGAGTGAGTTGTGTTTTCAGTCCGCAATATCAGTGGCAGGAAAGTGCATTCTCAGGTCTCAACTTCAGTGAGTCAGTTATGTGTGTTATTAGGTCATAACTTTATTAAGTCAGGTGCATTTTCAGATCCTAACCAATGGGATGGGTCAGGTGCATTCTCAGGTCGGAACTTCAGAGTCATTTAGATGCATTCTCACTGCTGTATAATTTGGAAAAGAAGAAAATGCATTTTACAAACATTTGAGAAATTTGACCCAAATTTTATGTTCAGTAAAAAACACTAAAAAAATTTATTTTTCAGAATTGTGGAAATCTTCAGCCGTAGATTACAGGGTAAGTGTCTATCTTAATTCCCCCTGACCCACTCTTGCTTCAACCTTATCCTCTCTTTCTTCACTCTAATCCTCTATTGATTTACCTGACCCTCTCTTATTTGACCCCGATTGTTGCTTCACCCTATTGTTACAACCCTCCTTTCGCCGCTTACCCAGCTTCCACCACTGGTTACCAGCGGCCAGGGTTATATGTACAGAAGCAGTAGATACAGTACTGTATCTCACAAGTGTCTTTGATTTACCACTGGCTGTGCCGCCAGTCTCCGGTAATTTTCTGACAATCATTATCAGTGTACAGACAAGCAACAGGCAGGTAGATTTCCACCAGGTCACAAAAACACTCTTATGCACTGTAGTCTTCTTTAATAAGCAATGATTCTTCACAACACTGTTCACAGGGTAATGTCTTCACAGCTGGATTTCTCACTTCGAATATATAGTCAGCACACTACCAGTGTACAATTCCTTAGTCTTTTCACTTTTATATTGCTCACAACAATTCCACAATACTTGCACAACAATTATCTTCAGTTGTTCTACAAGGCTCGTTCTTTACACTCTGATCAGAATGGTTGACTTACTCAAGGCCGCTCGCTGCCACTTATATCTGTCTCGTTAGACGATCCTAGAACAACTCAGACGGGTCTGGTAAGTTCTAGTACGTTCTACTCTGATCGAGGCTTACACAAATGTTGCAATACATTCTACACAATTCTTACATAAGTAATACATCAATATATACACGAAAATCTCCCCAAACTTGCCAAAATAACTGCTGCTTGGAACAGGAAATAATAAAAGACCTAGGTTACAAACACTGTACAATAATACCAAATTATGCCTCGGCAAAACACTATTTTACTTTACTTTATCCTCTTCACCACTGACCGGCTTGTTAGCCATTTTGATGGTCGGTTATGTCTCTATGCACTGTTGGCAAGTATTAGGCATGTACTGGATGTATCTGTAACTGCTGCAGTGTTAGTCAAGTCTGGTCTTGAATGAGTTCACACTCGGCATTGTCACAATGCTCTCTGGCAGATTGCTCAAAGAGTTCACAATTCTTACTCCGAAAAAGTTTGCCCTCACAGTTTTCAGGACTTGTGTGTGGCTTTTTCAACCTTGAGCTGTGACCCCTGGGGGGGTGGGGGTGTCCGCCATCTATTAGCTGTTCTGGCAATTTGTCTGTTCTTCGTTAGTTTTGTTATGAACTATATTGTCCAGTGTTACTACAGGGGGAAACTGGAGTACCCAGAAGAAACTAGTGATGTTTGGTAGTGTTACACTGGATAACACTACTCACCTGTGTCTGGACCAAGCAGGACTCGGACCAATGGCACAGTAGTGAGAGATACATGCATGAACGCTGTGCCACTTAAATTATTTAATGTTAAAGATCCAACTCAATACAGAAGGGAACAAACACCCAAATCACTGGACCTCATCATAACTAACGAGGAGGGTATGGTGGCTAAGCTGGAACACATAATGCTGTCCTCAGATTTAACTGTCACTTGGTTCATGACAAAAACAGGTCAAAGTTCAAATATTGTATTACAAGGGCAAATGCGATGGGATGAGGGAAGAAATGAGGAGTATTCGCTAAGATATAAGAACGCAGACACTGCGCTGAATATCATAGTAAGTAAAGTGAAACATTTGATCAATAAATATATGCCCAAGACCAAACTCAGTGCCTCCAGGAATAAAAGGAGAGGGTATGAAATAAATTGTCAAAGCTAAAGGTTCATAAGATTCCTGGCCCTGACATGGTGCATCCCAGAGTGCTAAGAGAATTGTACAACGAGCTTGCCGAGCCCCTGAAAATCCTGTTCTGTAAATGCCTGAATGAGCAAAAGGTCCCCAGTGATTGGAAAATGTCTTATGCGAGTCCTGCATTCAAGAAGGGCGATCGTCACTCCACGAATAATTATAGGCACATGAGCCTCACCAGCAAAGTGTGTAAAGTACTTGAATGAGTTCACACTCGGTGCCGTCGCAACACTCTATGGCAGGTTGTTCCAAGAGTTCACAACTCTCACTCCGAAAAGGTTCACTCTCACAGTTTTCTGGATTTGCGGCTGTGAGCTGTGACCCCTTGTGGGGCAAGCGTCTGCCAGCTCTAGGTAAGGACACTCGGCTGAATACAGTAGTGCCCTTTGAGATGTTTATACACCTCAATTAGGTCCCCCCTTGCCTGTCTGTAGTATAAGCTAGGCAATTGCAGGTGTTCTAATCTCTCAGGGTAGCTGAGTTGCCGAAGTGCAGGCACCAGTCTGGTGGCCCCCTGGACATTTTCAATCAAATGACAGTCCATAGCATATCTCGGGGACCAGATGGGGTGAGAGTACTCCAGGTGGGGAAGCACCTCGCTCTTACTTTTATCCTCTTCGCCACTGATCGGCTTGTTAGCCGCTTGGGCGATCGGTCACGACTCTTTTCCTTTATATTCTTCACCAAAAGGTCGGCTCGCTAGCCGCCCGGGCGATCGGTCACGTCTCTGTCACGCACTGTTGGCAAATACTGGGCATGCACCGGCTCCTGAATGTGCTCTTGAAGATCGTTACAAGGGACGGACTGTCTAGATATTTGAATGACCTTCTTATATAACCTAATAATTTAGTTGCTTGGTCCGCTTTCTTCTCACAATGGCCCGAGAACTTCAGTTCATGTCATTGTTATGATAACGAAGATAAGCACAAGGAGGCTTTATTCAACTTAATGCGACATCAGTGTCCAACAGAATAAAAAGTAATTACAAATTAAGAATGATTAAGCTTCAAGTAACAGAACAAGCTTATCACAAATAAACATAACATAACATAAAATAAGAAATATAAGAGAACTTCAAACAATATAATCTAGAGCACTTAACCAACTAAGCATAACACATCAGTCAACATAGACACCTAGGACCTTTTCACATTCAGTCTCAATTAATGCAGTTTTTTTTGTCCCGTTGTGACATGTGAGTATGATATGCCTCCTTACCGTTGGTAAGGTCTTTTGTCCTAAGAAGCCTTTGTCTGGATCTCAAGTTAATGTACAGAAGGCAAGGGTTGATGCACATGTGATGCGACTGTAAAAATTCTATGGCAGTGCCAAATAACAAAAATTTTCTTGAAAATTTCTCATTAAGATGTACAGCAGAAGTTTCTATTTCCCATCCCCCAAATATATCTTACAGAAAGAGTCAACCTCATAAATTTGACTTTTCTTTTGATATCAGTACAGTGTGCTGAGAATGGCACAAAAGAAAATAATTTGTAATTAATTGAATACATGTGTTTAATACCAGTAGGTAATAATATGGCTGTTTACAGTTCAAGAGCGGCTAACGAAACAGATTGCCCTGGCAGTGGTGGAGGCCATCCAACCTACTGGTGTGGGCGTCGTGGTGGAGGGCATGTGAGTAACTTACACTTTATAGTTTAAAAAAGAATAATAGAACTGGTTAAATTGACCAGTCTGGTTGACCTCACATAACCTGCATAAAAATGGCAGTACAGTACTGTACTGTACTCTGATATTCTTACTCCAACACCCAACTCATATTTACTTCTTCTTTCTTTTAGACACTGTATGTAAGAATTCTCAGACAGCATTTTCAGAAGTTGCACCAGTCAGGTTTGAGGAAGATTTAAAGATGATATAAGTGTAACTAAATCTCTTTAGTCATTTTTTTTTAGAATCAGTATCCATATAGATAGAAATAATTCTTATAAGTACTGCACATATTAATTATTGGCAAGTCGATAATGGTGACTCCACTTATTTAATTTATAAGTCTGCTGTAAATTTGTAACACCATATTTTATGTGAATATGGGAAGAGTACAGTACAGTATTGTGTTTTGGTATGAATGCTTTTTCACATGAATGCTCTCTTTGTACAATAGGCATGTGTGAGTGAGTGTCCACCTGTGTACATTGTTCATTGTCTGTGTCCACACACACTCATTAGAGGGAGTGTATGCATAAATATGGCAAGTTCTTAAAAGGATAATACAAATAATATAGGTATGACAAGAGCAAAATATGCATGATTGCTAACATGAATGTGTATGTGTGTTTGTTTGCATGCAAGATCAGTCAAAGAGTGTACACCCCTGAGAATAGCTGCATGCGAGTGTTTGTAAGATAATGAGTTTTAAGTGAAAGTTTATGAGTGTGCTGTGGTGTCTAGTTTGTTTCTTCATCTGTATGTCCATTCCTATGTCTAATTTTCTCTCCATTTGTCTCTTAACCTCTATCTGTTTGTCTCCCTTTCTGAATATTTTTGCTGTCTTTCTCATTAAGTTATTGTCTGTCTTTTTTCTTTGTGTCTATTTTCCTGTCCTCTACAGTTTTTATAAATGCATTCCTGCCTGTCTATGTATTTATCTGTTTCCCTTTCTTTTTATTTCTGTACAGTACTTGCATATTCATAAACATCTTACCCTGTTTATTTACATGAATCCGTTCAAATTATTATACAGTACCTGTAATGTGTGTCTAATTACTTGTTTTTGGTTATATACAGGTGTTGGTTTTTAAGCCTGTCTTGCTGTTTGCTTTTCTTGCTGTTTTTGCAAGTGATGGTTTTCATACATGTACCTAGGAGATAACTGATATAAAGCATGTATTATTTATCTCCGGCAGCCACATGTGTATGGTGATGCGTGGAGTGCAGAAGATCAATGCAAAGACCACCACGTCCACAATGTTGGGGGTGTTCCGAGATGATCCCAAGACCAGGGAGGAGTTTCTCACCTTAGTCAAATAGAAACTTCCTCATTCATAAATAAGAGAGACAGTGGGAGATGGATACTCACAATATTGTCTTTGAAAGGAGTTAAAACTGTGTTAATAAAAAGTTACTAAATATAGTTGAAACAAGATCTTAAAGATTGAAGGAGTCAGAAACTTCACCTAAAAAAGAGAAAGCAAATAATGAAGTTAGTACAGGTACAAAAATAAATCAAGAATCTAAATGAAAATGAAAAGACAAGAAAAGTGATTAAAATAAATATTCATGTAAAACTGGAAATATCTCTTATTTAGCAATATATAGCAAAGTTTTAAAAATCCATAAGAGATTTAAAGAACTAAATACTGTATTCACCAAATTCTATAATCTCCCCAATCTTTCTCACCTAAAATCTTACCTGTAATTCTTCATATTATTTTCTTAGTTTACAAGAAGAGGATTATGTTTGAAAACCACAATATGGTTTCTTATATCTGTACTGTTGTTATTTGAGTAACATTTTATGAACCGAACTACAACATTCTCTGTAAGTCCATTACAGGTGTTTATTTTTTTGTAATTTGCCTTATTATTTAAGGTTTCAGAGAATTTGAAAAAAATTATGAAAGGAGAGACAAGCAGAATCAGTGCCACATAAATAATACACTGAGGAGAATATTATTACCCAGGGCAACAATTGTTTTAGTAAGACCATCATCAAACCAGGTAGAAATAGGTCACATTAGTTTAAGGTGGACAACTGTCAGAACATACAATAAAGATCAAGGTTTTATTATTTTATACTGTAGTCAGGCAGTTGATCAATGGCTCTGGATGGCTAATTATCAAAGTCACACTTGTGCTATAATCAAGTATGTGTTCACAATCAATTACTCAGCATATATATTTATCAGGCCATTCAATAAAGTTTACAGTAATTGGATTGTTATGGAGTCAAAAGTGAATACTGTAATGGTCTTTAGTAAATAGAAACTTCCACTCCATTCTATATATTGATGGGTTTTCCAAGTATTGTACTGTACTCGTATGTTTCTTCATCTCATTTCATTGTGAAATTATTTAGCAATTGAAAACAGTGATAAGCATTTTACTGTTATGACAAAATTGTGCCAAAGAACAAGGTCTGATATATTAATTATGAAATGTCCCTTTGGCTGCCTGTCACTTGCATGAAATAAATTCCTGGATTACCTACCCCTTTCTGGGTGTAATGTTAATGCCATGGTTTTTATGTGTCAACATATTAGTCATCCCATCAAATATCTTACATATGAAACCATGAAAAAATATTCAAGACCCTGAGGAAAAATTATAAAATGGGCCCCCAAAAGAACTGAGACACTGTAAGTCACTTGAGTGTGTGTTTGTGTGTGTCTCTAAACAGGGCACCCAGAGTAATTTAACCATTGATGTGTTTCTTGGCTGTGGATCCTTAAGTGCTTCCCCTATGGCCAATTACCACATCAACATATACTTTGACAGCTCTATGGATACTCGGTGCTTAGCAAGTGAGAACCAGTATTCATCCCCTCCTATGAGCTTCCTAAGGGGAGTATGCCTACCCTTGCTTACTAAGCACCAACTATCCACTGAACTAGTGATGTAGTTATATACATGGTACAGGTACTTGTCTATTTTCATATGTGAATCTTAAAAAAATGGTAGGTTTTGTTTCTGGTACTGACATTTCAGAAATCACAGAGATGTACTTCAACTGTACTTTGTTAAAGAAGTTTTACCATACTAATAATTGTATTTATATAAAATAAATATATATATTTTTATTACATATGAATCTGCAACAGGAGCATTACAGCTATGATCAGTATTATTCATAATAAGGATCAATTTCCTGTTTTCCTGAAATATGGAAGAAGTACAATTATGGTTCTCATGTCTTTCTGTTGTGTGTTATCTAGGCTGACTCTCCTTACAGCTCTGCTTACTAACTGCCACTCATCATTTCCATCTCATAAGAGTCTGGCTAAGTAGTCAAGGAAGGAGAAGCAGCCTGTAAGCATGACGATAATAATTGACAAACTGTCAGTTGTTGAAGGTGCCTATGTGCATAGACACAATTGTCTATGCTACAAATTAAAAAAAAATTCTTGTACTGACAATTCGATTTTTGTTGATGAGTGTAATATTATATTACAATAAGCTTTTATGAGTAACCATAAGTACATGAACCTGGGAAATGATGTTTAGCAGACTTGACTGTTGAAATAAATGTTTATATATAAAATTGAGGAATTCTTATCCAACAGTTTTGAAAGGGTACTTTAGCTCCACCTTCAGTACTGGGAAATGATATGCATGCAACCAAATCATTATCATTACCATCAGTGTTTTATGGCCATTTTCATGCGTGCATAAGTTAGTCATAATTACCTGAAAGCAGCTCTCTAAGCTTCACAATCTCTTGCAACCTTGCTTGTTTGGTTCTTAACTCTGAAGTAATTTCTTACAGCTTCTCCCCATGTCATTCTTGGCTTGCCCTGGCTTTTCTCCCCTCCACATTTTGACTCGTGCATCTCTTGATCCGATGTGAAGAAAAAAATCCATCATTTGCAAGTGATTACTGTACTGGTATTCCACATCTAAAGGGACTGATGAAATGTGCAGAGTTAAGTTACACTCACTGACTTACTGCAACTTGCCCTGGTCAGTTTTATGCATGGTAAAATAAAGGCAAAATGTCTTCATATTTACCACAAGTCTGTAAAATACAAATCAAGATATGAAACCTTTTCAGTTATTGTTATTCAAAAATAGTCTCAAAGATTTTATGAATAAATTTCAGATTTAACACATTTTTATTAGCTGTAACTACATTTTCTATATCATTTAGTCTGCTCTTCCTGCTATTCCTCATCCAATTTCTTGAGAAACTTTTCATTCTTCAAGTTCTCAATTTTTATACAGTTTGGTGTCTTATCTATGGTTTTTGTCCAAATTACTTAGGCTACACAGTATTTATGTCTTGCATTCAACCAAAACATGATCATATAGACTTCTATCCAAATCACTCATGGATCTAATTACTGTACATCATTCTACTGATCATACATTTACTTACCAACAATACCTCAGTCATACATTTCTCCAAATTGTCTTCCTATTATCACTACAATGCCATGGCTTTTTGTGTGTTGTATGCATCTGTTTGTCACACAAAACCTACTGGTGCACACACTTCTCATATCCTCACTTCATTCTCTCTTTCCCTGGGTGTAATATCTCAATTTTTTATGAGTTGGGATTGTCTCTTTAGTCCTATGTCTATAACCATCTTGGTTATATTTCTTTTATTTTCTAAGTCTTTCTCAGTATTAATGGTGTTTCTTTCAATAATCTTACTTATTTTCATTTCCTATTACTTCCTTTTATCTCAACTTACTTAGTTATATTCTATTCTATGGATGAACCTGCGAAAACCACTTCCCTGTCTATTATTACACATTCGTATAATTACTATACTTACATCTAAATGCTGCCACCACCCAGGCTTTCTTTATAATATAACTTCTACAGGTAGTTCTGCTATAACGCCGATAATTGTGTTCTTGTAAAATATCGTATATAGAAAATCGCGTAATAGAAATTAATAGGCTTATGGAGAAAATAGGGTTAGGTGCAGATTACTCGAAATCGAAAAAATTTAGTAGTTAGCCTAACACAAAGGATAGCACAGTCTAAATAAATGTTACATTCATATCTAATAATGAAATCATACAGTAAATGTAACACTTTACCTTGAAAAAATATGAATGTAACTTGATGGGGAAGAAGGGTGATTTTGAGGTTGATAACATCGAGCTTCTCTTCAAGTGTTATATCCTTTCTTTTACAATAATCACCGGGAATTCTATCATCAGAACGCTTTTTTGAGATATTCTTCTTTACCATATTCACAGTTAATACCACAAAATTGGAGAAATAGTAAGCAAAAATCGCGTTATAGCAAACAAGCGTTCGCGTTATACAAATATTGTCTCAATCTATAACGCAAGAGAGCAAATTGCTAAGTATCAAACACGCTAAGAGAAGAGAACTCATCAGTACAATGAACCTCTCATTTAAATTGGTAGCATGGTAAACACGAGAAGTTAGGCATGTGAGTATTTATTATATTTTCAAGGATGCCAAGTGTTAGAAGAAATGAGGGGTGATGCACACATTCTACTGAATCAATATTTATTAAAATTAACTTTGAATATTACAATTTGAACCTTTACTCACAACAACAAAAATTAGGTTCAGTTACTGGTTACGTTACTGTAACATTTTGACAAAACTAACCAATAGGTCGTACTTTATAAGTACTGTATTAAAAATAAATCTTCAATTATCAATTACAACATTAAATACTTATACCTCCTTAAGGGTATTATTATATAACAGTGATGCTAGAAGGATGGTCACTAAATACGTGTCACTAGCACATAGGAATGTTATTACAATACTTGTAGCATCATGATATTACTGGATGAACAAACATGGATGCACCCCAGCACATCTCAACTGTGAGTTACAGTGAGTATAGCTGGTGTTACGTATTTATCAAGCACTAATTCTGGTGGTAGTAATACTTGTGGTTTCAATACTCAACCTGGGACAATCACAGGTTATTATTCGGTTTAGCACATCTTCAAATAGTATAGAAGCACTTACTTTTAGGCAGTTTCTACCTCATGTATACACTCCTCAACGCTTGAATCCTCTTGGAAACGTTTTTCTTTCAGAAAAATCATACATGAGGAGTTTACCATTTATACCACATGACCGCAAACAGTGTGTGGTGATTAATGGCACAAAATCATCAACCGTACCTGTCACAAGAGGGATACCACAGGGCAGTGTATTGGGCTCGCTGTTGTTTGTTTGTTTCATAAATGACATGCCTGACGTACACTCCTCCATACAAATGTTTGCCGATGATGCCAAGTTATTTCGGGAAATCAAGAACCAAGCAGAAGGACCTCTGTGGGCTCCAAGAATGGTCGAAGAAATGGCTGCTGAGATTCAATGTCACGAAGTGTAAGAGGATGCACCTGGGACGTACCAACAGTAAGGAGGCTGTAGTGGATCTTCTCCCCTACAACTCCCAACTGAGCTCCGGCCGCGTGCTTACCAGCCAATCAGCGTACAGCCAGCTACGCCGAGAGACTAGGTCTATGCAGTGGACGTAGGGGTACGATTGCCGACCTAGTCTCGATCTTCAACCTCCAGCTCAGGATCAGAGCGTTTCACACCTTAAGCTTAAGCCGCTGTGATTGGCCCTCTCGCTACGCTCACCCCAAATCCTGATCCTCGTAAATTGTATAAATACGGCCATGCCTGGCCAGGGAGACCATTCTACACTCGGCTACCGGCCCAGCAACATCTCTCACAGCTCCTCACCACCCAGCTTCCTCAGAAACCTCCTTGCCCTACAGGACCTCTAAGCATGCTCCTCCTCACCTAGTCACTCCTAAGCACTACTCTGTACAACAATATATATACAGAAAACACATTGTCAGTTTCCTTCCTCCATCCCATCCTGAGTGTGAACACAAACACAAAATATACCCTACAAGGCGTATCATATGTCCCAACGGGATGAAGAAACTGCACTAATTGAGAATGAATGTGAGAAGGACCTAGCTGTGTAGGTTGACAATGAGCTGAAGTTCTCAGGCCATTGCGAGGAGGTAAATCAGGCAAATAAATTATTGGATCTTATAAGAAGGTCGTCCAGATATCTAGACGGTCCGTCCCTCGTAATGATCTTCAAGAGTGAAGTGCTTCCCCACCTGGAGCACTGTCACCCCGTCTGGTCCCCGAGATATGCTTGGGACTGTCAGTTGGTTGAAAATGTTCAAAGGAGAGCACCTCAGCTACCCTGAGAGATTGGAGTGCCTGAACTTGCCTAGCTTATACTACAGATGGGCAAGGGGTGACCTAATTAAGGTGTAGTATAAGCATCTCAAGGAGCATTACTCAGTCGAGTGTCCTTACTTGGAGCTGGCGGACGGTGGCCCCACAAGGGGTCACAGCTCAAGATTAAAGAAGCCACAAGTCCATAAAACTGTGAGGGCAAACTTTTTCGGAGTGAGAGTTGTGAACTCTTGGAACAATTTACCAGAAAGTGTTGTGACGGCACCAAGTGTGAGCTCTTTGAAGACAAGACTTGACCAACAATGGCGCAGGTTCAGGTACATTCAGGAGCCGGTGCATGCCCAGTACTTGCCAAGAGTGGGTAACAGAGACGTGACCAATCGTAACTTACAGCACCTAAGGAGGTGCTGTAAGTTACGGGCTAGATTACGGGCTCACTTATGGAGTCCGCTGCCAAATATTTGTTTTGAGTATACCGATCGGAGACTGTAAGTCCAATTACAGGGTAAACAAAGAGATACAGTCCAGTAAATGTATGCGGCCCATGGGCTGCACCTCCAACTCGGTGGAAATTGAGTTTTAAAAAATATAATCACGTCCAGCATTAAGAATCCTACATCGATTTACACTTTCACATCACTAAGACGATCTAGATGTTCTTAGGTAATCACTGTCCAATTTTTGCCGCTCAACAACAAAGGCTCGAATGCTGAATACGCTTTGTTACAGACGCAACACGACCGGACCCGACCCGTAATGACCCTACCACTCATTAACTCAAGCAAATAGAAATGCCAGACATAGTTATTATACAAATGAGTTCCAGTCAGCATCAGGCGACACTAAGAAACCTGGAATGTCATAAATTCTATTCAGAACAGGAACACTCAGCCTTCGGCCCCCCACTCAGCTTTCATAATAAGTGATTCAGTTGTAACGGAACCCTCCCTCATTGCCAACCACTTCAACGAATATTTTATTAATGTTGGCAAAAATTTTGCAGAGAGCATTCCTGATCACTATGAGGAATTTAGAACCTACCTGCAAAACAGACAGCAAAATGAGCTGTTCTTATCCCCTGCATAGCAGATGAATTACTGGCCATCATAAAAATGTCCAAAGATGCAGCAGCAGGCAAAGACAATATACCAATGAGCATCATTAAGAAAGTAGCCCACTTATTACTACCTGTTCTCCTACACATTTGTAACTCCTCCTTCACTAGTGGTGTCTTTCCGGATTAACTGAAAATTGCTAAAGTTCACCCAGCATATAAAAAAATCTGGGGACAAAGGTTTCTTCACGAATTAACGCCTCATATCAGTCCTCCCAGCCTTGAGTAAGATACTGGAGAAGCTAGCATGTAGTAGACTAAATTCCTTCTGCAATTCCAATAACATTTTTACAGACTCCCAGTTTGGATTTAGAGCTAGAAGGTCGACTGAGAGTGCTCTGCTATCCTTTACTAATGACATCTTAAATTCCTTTGATGACAGTCAGTTCACAGTCGGTATATTCTTGGACCTCTCTAAAGCCTTCGATACTGTCAACCATACCATCTTCCTTTCAAAGCTTGAACATTATGGCATTAGGGGCCTATCCCACAATTGGTTTACCTCATATCTGTCCAACAGGATGCAGTATATCTTCTATAATAATCACCAATCTGACTCCTCGCCAATCTTGTATGGCGTCCCCCAAGGTTCCATTCTAAGTCCAGTACTACTTTTGTTGTACATAAACGACATAGTACACTCCAGCTCACTCATAAAATACAACTTATTTGCAGACGAGGGTGATCTCTATGCCAGCAACTCAGACCTCCAGTCCTTGATGAGAACTATAAACACTGAATTGACTAAAGTCAGGACCTGGGTAATACGTAATAAACTGACCTTGAGAAAACCCACTACACAATCTTTCACAGAAGGAAAAACTTGACGCAAACAAAATACTAAATTCCTTGGAGTTAATGTTGATGAGAAACTTAATTGGAGAAACCACATACAAGCCATTCACAGTAGAGTCAATAAACAGTGAGGTATCACGTATCACACTCGACAGTCACTCATTATCACAGTAATGAAAGAGATCTATCATGATCTTGTTTACCAACACCTGATACACTGTAACACACTATGGGGGGCCTCGGCTCTTCAAAAACACAATCCCTGGTAACTGCACAAAAGAGAGTTGTATGGACAATGACCTTGTAGGGTTTCGTGATATTATGTTGTCTAGCACTCAGGATGGATGGAAACTCTAAGGTGGTGGTTTTCTTATATAATATAAGTTATATGGTAGACAGTCTGGTGCTGGAGATGCCGTGTGGTGAGGAGCTGCTCAGTAGACACGTTCGGTGAGTAGCGTGTTGAAGGAGGTAGATGTGCAGGAGCTTCGTTAGAGAAGATGTTGCCTGTTGCTGGCCTCCAGATTGAATGAGAACGGGACAGCGAGGAGCTTGCTTGGAGGAGGTGTTGCATGTTCAGGAACCGAGAGCAGAATGAGAGAGCTGGTTGGTGAGGACGCTCAGAGAAGGACAGCTGGTGGGTCGCCATGCTCGCCGGCGGGAGCGAGGACCGCCAGGCAGGCGGAGGAGAAGCGAGGGCCGCCAGGCAGCGGCGGAGGAGGAGGTGTTGCGTGTTCAAGAAGAGAGGCCAGAATGAATCTCAATGGAGAGACAGAGCTTATATACACAGCCGCCGGAAGTAGACCGTGGGAAGTCGCCGGTCTTTTGACTCCGTTGCTAGGGAACGGTAGCAGCTGGTGGCTGGATGCTAGGATACTGTGGCATCTGGTGACGCCTCCCCCCCCTGGGCCGCTCGTTTGGTTGCTAGGGAAGACGTAGCAGGTGGCTGGTTGCTAGGATACTGTGGCATTGGAATGCGGCTACGCAGTTGTAGGGGAGACGTCCACTACAACCTACTTGAAAAAACAGATCATACAAACGAAAAATTTGCTAAATTGAAAATTTTAAAATTCGAAGATATTAACACCTACTGCTGTGCCCTCTTTCTTTACAATTTATCAATCACTTGCTTGACAATAATTATTTCCAGTTCCGGAATAATCAGAAATACAACTTAAGGCACCCAGAGCTACTAAGACAACCCCCCATGCGCTCCTCTTAGTCCCAGACCTCCATAAAATATCACGGTGTGAAGGTGTGGTACAACTTATCCGCACCCATCCGAGCAAAGACTATGCTCTCTTCCTTTAAATCATCTCTTAAAAAAGCCGTTTTTTTTTTTAAAAACAGTTTTTGTGATATAGTCCAGAATGCGACGTCTAGCTTATTCCTAGGTATGTTAATGCCTAGCAATAACTCGCCATGCCAACATACAGGCAATTAAAAACTCTACTAATTACTTAATACGTAATATTAGGAGGACATGTCGCTACCTGGCATTTAATTGCAATTCTCAAAACCCCCTCCCACACCCTCCATCAAACGCATTGCTACCGTCATCTCTTGCCCTAGAGCGAGCTGTAAAAATTTTTTAATTCTCGAGGGGTTGAGATGGGTGGGATGTCGACGTCGCATTCTGGGTTATATCACAAAAACTGGTTTTTAGAAAAAAGTGGCTTTTTGTTCAATCCAGAATGCGACGTCTAGCTTTGAATACAAGAGCAGGAGGTGGAGAGGAAGGTGACATTGCGTATAAGGCTCCGCTAGCTTAGATCCAGATTATATATATATATATATATATATATATATATATATATATATATATATATATATATATATATATATATATATATATATATATATATTGTATATGCTGATAACCACAAGGAAAGAAGAAAACACGAAGTTCCCAAGCGCTTTACAAAGGTCCCAGTTGATGATTTACTAGAGTTCCTCATAGATTCCCTGGATAACATTTCACTGCCCGTCTCGAAAGACGACTTCATCGAACGCATCAAACTATGTATTAAGGATTGCAAATTCGAATTCAATGGGGAATATTATGCTCAAAAATTTGGTATGGCAATGGGTAATCCACTCTCACCTGTATTAAGCAACCTATATATGGAATTCTTTGAAAAGAAACTATTAAGTAATATTTTACCACCTTCAGCAGTCTGGTTTAGATATGTTGATGATGTATTATGTCTCTGGCCATGTAATGAGGACCTAAAAGCTTTCCTGCCACAACTTAACAACTTAGCCCCCTCGATCAAATTCACTGTGGAATTAGAGCATGACTGTAAATTGCCATTCCTAGACTGTCTGATACACAGAATAGGTAACACTTTTAAGTTCAGTATTTATAGAAAACCTACTAATGTGTGTTCATACATTCATTATTATTCTGCCCACCATAATAGAGTCAAACAGTCAGTATTTTCAACAATGTTTTTACGTGCTTTGAGAATTTGCAGCCCGGAATTCATTGATGAGGAATATAAATATATCTATAATATTGGCTCAAACCTTAAATACCCTAGATCTTTCATAGACAAATGCCTGAACATTACTAAGAAATCTTTTTATAGAACTGATCCCAAGCCCACCCATGACCATAAGAATCTCTTAGTATTACCATTTCATAAAAATTTATCTCAAATTCCTTTACAACTAAAAACCTGGAACGTCAATGTGGCATTTAAAAACCCATGCACTGTTAAACAAATGTTAATCAAGAATTCCCCCAACAACACAATTGTTTTTTTTTTTTTTTATCCTCTTCGCCACTGACCGACTTGTTAGCCGCTTGGGCGATCGGTCACGTCTCTTTTCATTTATATTCTTCACCAAAAGATCGGCTCGCTAGCCGCCCGGGCGATCGGTCACGTCTCTGTCACGCACTGTTGGCAAATACTGGGCATGCACCGGCTCCTGAATGTACCTGAACCCGCTCCAGTGTTGGTCAAGTCTTCTCTTGAAAGAGCTCACACTCGGTGCCATCACAACACTCTCTGGTAGATTGGTTCCAAGAGTTTACAACCCCACTCCGAAAAAGTTTGCCCTCACGGTTTTCTGACTTGGCGGGGTTTCTTCAATCTTGAGCTAGACCCCTTAGGCAAGCGTCCACAGCCCAAGTAAGGACACTAACTGAGTAGTGCCCCTGAGGTGCTTACACCTCAACTAGGTCCCCCCGTCTGGCCTGTAGTATAAGCTTGTGCGTTCAGGCGCTCCAATCTCAGGGTAGCTGAGGTGCTGAAGCAGCACCAGTCTGGTGGCCTCCTTTGAACATTTTCAACCAACTGTCAGTCCTCAGCATATCTCGGGGACCAGATGGGTGACAGTACTCCAGATGGGGAAGCACTTCACTCCTGAATATCGTCACGAGGGACGGACCGTCTAGATATCTGAACGACCTTCTTATAAGACCCAATAATTTATTTGCCTGATTTACCTTCTTCTCACAAAATGGCCGGAGAATTTCAGCTCATTGTCAACATACACACCTAGGTCCTTCTCACACACAGTCTCAACTAGTGCATTTTCTTCATCCCGTTGGGACATATGATACGCCTCCTTACCGTTGGTACGCCCCAGGTGCATCCTCTTACACTTCGTGACATTGAATCTCAGCAGCCATTTCTTCGACCATTCCTGGAGCCCACAGAGGTCCTTCTGCAGCTCTTCACAGTCCGCTTGGTTCTTAATTTCCCGAAATAACTTGCCATCATCGGCAAACATTTGTATGGAGGAGTGTACAACGTCAGGCATGTCATTTATGAAACAAACAAACAACAGCGGGCCCAATACACTGCCCTGTGGTACCCCACTTGTGACAGGTACAGATGACGATTTCGTGCCATTAATCACCACACACTGCTTGCGGTCATGTAGAAAGTCTTCTATCCACGCTAGGACATTTCCCCGAATTCCGTACCCTTCCAGTTTGATTTTCAGCCTTTCGTGGGTACTGTCGAAAGCCTTTGGCAAAATCTAGGTAAATATGGTAGCATAAAAGTTCCTTGCAAGGAATGTAATATGTTTTACTTAGGCCAGACAGGTAAAGATCTTGTAACTAGACTTAAACAACATAAATATAGTGTTAGGACAGGCCAGGAATCCAATGCTCTGTTTGTTCATCTGAGGGATAATAAGCATTGCATTGACTGGGATAATGCCTCCTCAATATTACCTTGTAATTCAATTGACAGTAGGAACATCATAGAATCTAGTCTCATTAAACATACCGAAGCAGTCAACATGAATTTGAGTAATGGCATGTACAAACTGGACAATTTTGTAATTAAGAAGATTTGTAACCAGGTGAGAAGGTTGGGTCACCTTACCCTCTGACCTGACTACTGACCGTTGCGGTGCTATTTAAAGATTAGTAGGGTCATTACCTAATACCTGACCATTGTGGACCTGATCTCACCCTCCTCTGTATATATACACCTTGTTTTGTACTTCTCCTTAGTCTGTACCCACCCCTGAAGATGTGAATTACACGAAAGCTCTTGGGAACTTCGTGTTTTCTTCTTTCCTTGTGGTTATCAGCATATATATATATATATATATATATATATATATATATATATATATATATATATATATATATATATATATATATATATATATATATATATATATATATATATATATCCTCTGTATACGGTATATGATGACCTGTGGTGTAATGGTCAGCATCCTCGCCTCGCAAGGAGTGAACCAGAGTTCGATCCTCAGGCAGGGTGAAACTAAGGGCAAGTTTCTTTATGCCATTTGCCTCTGTCTACCCAGCAGTAATTGGGAACCTGGATGTTAATCGATTTGAGGATTGTATTTCGGGGTAATGGTTAGCCAGTGCAGTTGGCGAGTTGTCCGGTCTTCTCGGGCTATTCCGTGACACTGGGTCATGCAGCTAGTTAACTCAGGGTATGGTTGTTGTGTTGGTGACAGCTTCTACACCTTAACAAATTCATGCCTAGGTGGCCCTTGGACCGGCCGTCCTCGATTTCGAGGGGCTTCCATTATATATACAGGTGCTCCCCGACTTACGATGGGGTTAGGGACCCAAATCCAGGTCGTAAGTCCAATTGGTCATAGGTCCAAATAGATAAAAAAAAAAAAATCAAATTTTTTCCCCGAAAAAATAAAAAATCTACAATGAAATACAGCACAGTAAAAGTAATAAATAATGAGGAATGGATACAGTGTGATTGAGCATTTACCTTTAATGTAGTCAACTGAATGCACACGGGGCCCCCATAATTTTCAATTTACAGGATACATGGAGGCTATATTAATTGGATGAAGCAGAGGAGGAGACAGGGCTGGGTGGGCCATCAATATCACTTTCTTCAGACAGGTTTATGTACTGTGGAAACTTGCTGGTTGAAGGTATTGGATCATCTTGAGGGAGTGAAGAGGCAGCACTGGTGGGGCGTGAGGAGCCAGTACTGGGGGACTTCTTGAAATAGGTGTCCAATTTAGACTGCACAGTTTGTTTTTTCTTTTCATTATAAATTTCTCTGTAACAAGCAAGTGCATCTTGGATCATTCTGTCAACTTTGGCATAACGCTCATAATTTTGATCCATGCCATCAAACATTTGCATTCCTTTATTAATTGTAGCAAATGCCTCTGCCATTTGTTTCACTGAAAACTTTTTGGGGGGTGCAGGTTCTTCTTCTACATTTTGTCTCTCTTCTTCCTCTGCAATTTTCTGTGCATCTAGTTCAATAAGATCCTCGTTACTGAGCTCTTCTGCTACACTTTCAACCAACTGTTCAACATCTTCATTATCAATTTCTAACTCCAGCTGTTTACCTAACTCCACTATCTTGTTACTAATATCCGAAATAACTTAATTTTCATTAAATCCTTTGAAACTGTTCACATATCTTTTCAGGATTTTCTTCCATATTCCATTAATGCAATGTTTTGTAACCTGATCCCATGCTGCACTAATGTTCTTTATACATGACAAAATGTTGTACTCCTTCCAAAACTCTCTGAGCGTTTTCTCACCTTCAGTAGCAGCAACAGCCTGAGCGAAGGTCGTGCGTAAATAATACGCTTTAAAGGCAGCAATAGCACCTTGATCCATGGGTTGGATGATAGAGGTAGTGTTAGGTGGAATGTACACTACCTTAACATCAGGGTGCATGTCATCCAGGTGTGGTGGGTGTCCCGGAGCATTATCCAAAATCAGCAAAATCTTGAATGGAATCCGTTGTTGCAGACAATACTCCTTGGCTCGTGGAATGAAACAAGTCATGAACCAATCCTCAAACAGTGCTAAGGTCATCCAGGCTTTTTTATTACTGCGATAAAACACTGGCAGTGTGTGCTTGCTGACATGTTTAAAAGCCTTGGGGTTCTCTGGATGATAGATCATGAAGGGCTTTAGCTTGAAACCAGCAACATTCCCCCCCCCAACAGAAGTGTAATTCTGTCCTTGAATGCCTTGAATCCTGGCATTGTTTTAGCCTCTTTGTGGATGTATGTCCGCTCAGGTTTGCGCTTCCACAATAATCCAGTCTCATCCACATTGAATATTTGCTCAGGCAAATAATTCCCTTCCACAATCACTTCATCTAACTCCTCCTTAAAAGCTTCGGCAGCACCAACATCGGCACTAGCTGCCTCTCCACTCACCTTAACATTGTGTAGACTGTAGAGTATTTTAAATCTATCAAACCACCCATGACTTCCTGTAAAGGTTTGATCACATTCATCTCCTGCCTGCTCCTTCAGGCTTTGGAACAGGCTTCTTGCTTTAGCCTATATGGTTAGAAGGCTTAAGGGTACACGTTTCTGTATCTGGTCTTCTATCCATATCACCAATAATTTTTCCATATCGTGAATAGGCCCTTGGTGTTGTTCCTTTCACTACATCACAAATACGTTCCTTGTCCTTCAGAATAGTGGATATAGTCGAGTGTGAGAAACCTAGGTCGCGTGAGATTGTTGCTACAGTTTTTCCATTCTCATACTGTGTTATTATCTTCAGTTTCATCTCAAAAGTAATTGTCTGTCTCCTTTTCTTTGGAGCACCACCAGCACTCTCACTTTTACGCTTTCCAGTCATTATAAAGTCAATTAAATACGATAATAACGAAACTTCACAGCGCAATCAGTATAGGATACAATAGAGAAACACCAACTAAGCGCTCCACTGAGTGAGTGTACCCACGTGGCGACCCAAGCCGCGCCACGCTCTCGCCCGGGACAGAAACGTTTCAGTATAGAAAATGCGCGCGTCATTTGAAAATATTTTTGGTCACGACTGCAATGGTCGTATGACTCGACGGTCGTAAGGTCAGAGCAGGTCGTAAGTACTGATGGGCGTAAGTCCAAGCAGTCGTAAGTCAGGGACTACCTGTGTATATATATATATATATATATATATATATATATATATATATATATATATATATATATATATATATATATATATATATATATATATATATATATATATATATATATATATATATACATACATACAGTCAACCCTCACTTTACGCGGTTAATGTAACCCACAGGGTACCGCGGAAAGTGAGAAACGCGTAAAGTGAATAACATAACATATGGGATTAAATGAAATAGAGACCAGCTGACCCCCAAACTCCACTTTTTCCAACACAATACCTATGTTCTAGTAAAAATAACATCTTAATTTTATGATGGTACATGCACACAATTAATACTTAAGAGAAATAGAGAAATACAGTCGCCAAGTTAATGTCCATTCAAATAATGGACACGACTCCCTCCCCCTCTTCTCACACTACACTGCTGGCTCTTCCCTCTGAGAAATTTTGGGGGGAAAACCAGGTATAGTAATAAATAATACCTCAAACTAAAGTTAGGATAATATAATTGACATTGCTGGATTCCTTGTAAGACCAGGAATATTTTGAATATAAATGTCATATATTTTTCACAAAAGATAACATACTTACTCAGATTAAACATTTTATCTAAAAATTTTATGTCTAATGCAAAATATATGATGTTTATATTCAAAATGATCACCAAATTGTAAGAATTCCAGCAATGTAAATTATATTCTGGCCGGGTAATTTGTATGAATTTTATGAGCTAAAACAAATATCTTCAGTTAATAAAAAAAAAATATTCTTCACGACACTATCTGTCAATCAAAGTACCCCACCTTGCCTCCCCCCCTCTTCCAACCGCGCGGTCAGTCCCAACCCTCCCCCCCACCCCCCACCAATCCTCCCTTCAAGAGATGTTGGGTGAAAAAAATAAATTTTAACATTTTGTATTAAATAATACCTCAGATTAAAGTTAGGATAATATAATTGACATTGCTGGATTCCTTGTAAGACCAGGAATATTTTGAATATAAACGTCATATATTTTGCACAAAAGATAACATACTTACTCAGAGTGAACATTTTATCTAAAAATTTTATGTCTAATGCAAAATATATGATGTTTATATTCAAAATGATCATCAAATTGTAAGAATTCCAGCAATGTAAATTATATTCTGGCCGGGTAATTTGTATGAATTTTATGAGCTAAAATAAAAATCTTCAGTTAATAAAAAAAAAAATATTCTTCACACGGTAACAGATGGTCGGTCGCCGGTCCCTCCCTCCCTCCCCCCCACCCCCCACCAACGTCCCTACTAGATAAATGTGTGGGAATACCAGACTGTTTACCTTTTTAGTAATAAATAATAAATCAGACTAAAGTTAGGATAATATAATTGACATTGCTGGATTCCTTGTAAGACCAGGAATATTTTGAATATAAATATCATATATTTTGCACAAAAGATAACATATTTACTCAAGAGTAAACATTATATCTAAAATTTGTATGTCTAATGCAAAATCTATGATGTTTATATTCAAAATGATCATCAAATTGTAAGAATTCCAGCAATGTAAATTATATTCTGGCCGGATAATTTGTATGAATTTTATGAGCTAAATAAAAAATTATACTTCACCGTGTAAAGGGGTACACCCACCGCGGAATGTGAGCATCCTGGGTTCTGGCAGGGCACCGCGTAAACGTGGAAACGCGGAATGTGGGACCGCGTAAAGTGAGGGTTGACTGTATATATATATATATATATACATATTAAATAAATGAATATTGAAGTGATAACCGTGGTAACATTGTGAGATGTTCTTATTACCACCATGCAATGTGTACTAGTCCAGATGTTACTAAATGTTACATAATACTTCCTTGAGATAAATGTACAGTATATATCAGGTGCCTACAGGAGAGCTCAGGTTCTCAGCTGCCTCAGCCAAATCAATATTGTTATTATTATCCACTCTGTTTTTCTGGCTAAATAAACAGTTTCAATTCAATTCTATACCTGGCAGGTTAGTCGACCCCCTAAACTGCTAAGTTCAGTAACAGTTACCGTATTTTATGGCATATTATACGCAATTTTCTGTCTGAAAAGTGGCTAAAAAATTGGCCTGCATCCTATATGTAAAGTTACAGTATCCCAGAGACTAATGAATCCCCCAGTTGCTAAATTCTACCTAATCCAACTCCAGAATTAAAAATATGTTATTGCTTACTTCAACACATTATTATTATTATTATTATTATTATTATTATTATTATTATTATTATTATTATTTAAAAAAAATATTATTGTAAATATATAAGCTGGATTTATAACTACAGTATTGTACTGATGATGATAACCCGAAATGTTAAACATCCATACGGCAGACACCCAACTCTTCACAGGTAACTAAGCAGTAACCATGTCTGAACTCTTACAAGCATTACTATAGGGCATCTATTAATGTCATACTTGCAGCATTTATTTTAAAATCTACAAATACTCTATAGGGGGCCCTCTAAATTTGTGGGGGTTACTTCTACTTTTATCCTCTTCACCACTGATCGGCTCGTTAGCCGCTTAGGCGATCGGTCACGTGTCTGATTACTTTTCCTTTTCTTTTATCCTCTTCACCAAATGATCGGTTTGTTAGCCGCTTGGGCGATCGGTCACGTCTCCGTTAAACACTGTTGGCAAGTACTGGGCATGCACCGGCTCCTGGTAGTACCTGAACCTGCTCCAGTGCTGGTCAAGTCTTGTCTTGAAGGAGTTCACACTCGGTGACATCACAACCCCTTCTGGTAGATTGTTCCAAGAGTTCACAACTCTCACTCTGAAAAAGTTTGCCCTCACAGTTTTCTGGACTTGCAGCTTCTTCAATCTTGAGCTGTGACCCCTTGTGGAGCGAGCGTCGGCCAGCTCCAAGTAAGAACACTCGACTGAGTAGTGCCCCTTGAGATGCTTATTCACCTCAATTAGGTCGCCCCTTGCCCGTCTGTAGTATAAGCTAGGCAAGTTCAGGCGCTCCAATCTCTCAGGGTAGCCGAGATGCCGAAGTGTAGGCACCAGTCTGGTGGCCCTCCTTTGAACATTTTCAACTAACTGACAGTCCCTAGCATATTTCGGGGTGACAGTACTCCAGATGGGGAAGCACTTCACTCTTGAAGATCGTTACGAAGGACGGACCGTCTAGATATCTGAACGACCTTCTTATAAGACCCAATAATTTACTTGCCCGATTTACCTTTTTCTCGCAATGGCCCGAGAACTTCAGCTCATTGTCAACAAACACACCTAGGTCCTTCTCACATTCAGTCTCAAATAGCGCAGTTTTTTCATCCCGTTGGGACATATGGTACACCTCCTTACCGTTGGTACTCCCCAGGTGCATCCTCTTACACTTCGTGACATTGAATCTCAGTAGCCATTTCTTCGACTATACTGTCAGACTGGGGTCACTAATTCTATGGGGAAATACTTAACCCTAATCTTAATTTCTAAGGGTCGCTGCCACCAGACCCCTTCTGGACAGTATGTAACTCGTTAGGTAGCATGCAGAGTGGACTAGGCATTGGGTTAGGTTTTTCATTGACCAGATCGATAAGGGGAAAGAAGGGTGAAACCATAACATGTCTTAACTAATTTATTCCTTATAAACTATATGGTAACAAAAAAATACAATTGAGCTGGCCTTCCTCAGAAGAACAACGATGAGTTTGGTTACGCTGCTTACAATATCATTTAACACTTCGGACTGCTCCACCTGTATGGAATATAGCACCTTAGGTCATCATACATAGAAACACCATCTCACCTCCCTGTAGCACCAGCTCACCACACCTGTTATACTCCACACCTGCAAGTATGGGACTCCTTGTGATTTCTAGGTGCACACATCAGGCACCTCGTTTGCACACCGTCCTCAGTGGGTAGAGACGAGGGCTACCCCCAGAGACATACCAGTACTGTTTCTGCGCCTGGTATTATAGGTCGCTCCAAGTGACGACTGCGGAGTTTCTCAAGCATTTCCTTATTTATTCCTACTCATTTGGGGTGGTCTGCTGGGGATCCACAGGTTCACAGTGGAATAGTATAGCTGGTAGTCACCTCACATGGTGGGACGCTCACAGGGAGAATAGCCGACGCCCAGCAAGGTGCTCCGACCACATGTGACCTGAGGTGACGTTAGAACGTAGGACACTGAGAAATAATGCCTGATGGGCGGTTATCACACACCCTAACACATTACTATTTCACTTATACATCAGGCAAAGCTTTAAACTGTAATAACTGCGATATAAGCCGTTTTTACAGGGCGGGCTGTAGCCCGATAGAGGACACTGACCTGAGGTGATGTTAGAACATAGGACACTGAGGGCAGTGCCCCATCGCTCATCACCACGTAAGCCTACAGTTTCCAATCTTTAATTTTTACTTTTATTTCTCACGGTTCTCACCTGAACACTTTCCGGTATATTGTAACTCATGCCTTATAAACACCTATTTTAATCCTAAATTACACTCTAAGGTAAGGTTCTGGTTTGCTAGTTCGTGGGTAAATTCATTGGGTTATAATATCAACGCGGCACACTCGAGGCGGGTACAGGACGCTCCCTTAAACAAAAGCCTAATTTTCATGGCGTGGGTATATCCACTTCACTTAAAACTGTAATTAGGGGTCCTCCTCTCACACATTGCACTATTTGAACACAGACATAAGATTCTCTGATCACTGTACATGTCGTGGGTATATGTCAGGTGAAGATACGAGGTGTATTAAGTTCACACCGATGCATACAAGATATTTCTTTTCAAGTATAGTTTCTGGGTCACTTCCAACACCTCACATAGTTCTGATACATTTATCCTTTTTCCAGATCATTGTTCTCATGTACAGTATTTTCATATGATATCTGTGGAAGTTGTGTTCGCTACACGTTCACAGACGTAAATAGTATGACCTTCAAACCATGATCCACACTTAGTCCTACAGTACACTAGTCCGACTCAACTGGACTTTCCCAATCATCTTATGGATACCCTGAATTCTCCTTAATGCTATGAATACATACAATTAATATTATATAACCATACCTGGGTACAATACAACACATGATTCAGTAACATTGAGTAGGTGAGTAATCCTTTATCAATGTTTCCCGTTTTCTGAGATTCTACAAGCGCGGTGGATTTGAATGTTATGTAGCGTAATATGAATTAAAGTGGGTTTTAGGAATGACAATGATGTGCGCAGTACACGACCATTCTTGGAGCCCACAGAGGTCCTTCTGCAGCTCTTCACAGCTCGCTTGGTTCTTGATTTCCCGAAATAACTTGGCGTCATCAGCAAACATTTGTATGGAGGAGTGTATGTCGGGCAGGTCATATATGAAACAAACAAACAACAGCGGGCCCAATACACTGCCCTGTGGTACCCCACTTGTGACAGATACAGATACAGATGATTTTGTGCCATTAATCACCACACACTGCTTGCGGTCTGGTAGAAAGTCTTCGATCCACGCAAGGACATTTCCCTGAATTCCGTACCCTTCCAGTTTGATTTTCAGCCTTTCGTGGAGTACACTGTCGAAAGCCTTGGCAAAATCTAGGTAAATATTGTCGATATTACCACCCCATTCCAGAATATGGGTCCAAATAACCAATACCTTGAGCAATTGTGTTAAGCAGGAGCGCCCCTGCATAAAACCGTGTTGGCAATCCTTTACAAGGTTGTTTCGTAGTAGATGTTGTGTCGCGGCATCTCTGATAATACTCTCAAGTACTTCACATATTATGCTGGTCAGGCTCACTGGTCTGTAGTTGTTTGTGGAGTGACAATCACCCTTCTTGAAGATAGGACTCACATAAGCCACTTTACATTCACTGGTGACCTTTTGTTCATCCAGGCATTTACAAAACAGGATCTTCAGGGACTCAGCAAGCTCATTACACAACTCTCTTAGCACTCTAGGATGCACCATGTCAGGGCCACGACTCTTATGGACCTTTAGCTCTGACAGTTTATTTGTAATACCCTCTTCTGTGAACACAATGTGGGTCAGTGCTGTGTCGAACCGTCTGTCCTCAAACGCAGGAAGGTTAATCGCATCCTCTCTTGTGAACACAGAGGATAAAAGAAGTTGTTCAATGCCTCAGCTTTATCCTGGTCAGAATCTGCATAACTACCATCTTCAAGCCTCAGGTCTGATACTCCTCCTCGCATTTATAATTTCAACTTTACATAGTGGTAAAATGCCTTTGGGTTTGACTTGACCTCGCTTGCAACCAGCCTCTGGAACTCCTTTTCAGCCCTTCTACACTCCATCTTTGCTTGGTTTCTGGCTCTTGCATACATCCTCCTGTCCTGTTCATCGTTTGACCCAACCCGTCTTGAATTTCTTGGTTTTCTTCCTAACTTTGTCGACCGCCGCATGATTCATGTGTAGGGATCCCTTGTATTCCTAGAGGCACTGGGTTTGGTCTTGGGTATATATTTATTGATCAAATGGGTCACTTTACTAGTTATGATATTCAGCGTAGTGTTTGCGTTCTAGTACCTTAATGAGTCAGGCCAGTGGATACCCACTATATCTTCCCTCATCCCGTTGTAATTTCCTTTGTAATATTTACGCCTTGGCCTGGCCTTATCTTGAACTAGGTAACAGTTAAATCTGAATGACAACACAATATGGTGACTGGTGCCAACTGGGCCAAGGTGTTCCAGTGTGGCCACCATACGCTCCTCATTTGTTATGATGAGGTCTAATGGCCTGGGTGTTTGCTCCCCTCTGTAGTGTGTCAGGTCTCTAGCATGTTGGAACAGAAAATTATCTCTCAGAGTTTCTACAAAAAGAGTAGCAGGGTTATTCAAGTCATCTGGGGTGAACTCGTTTCTCCCGTTGATGTCGCCATAGTTAAAGTCCACCACGATAAGGAGGCGGCTAGGGTTGAGCATTGCCGCATTGTCTATTAAAGCTCTTACGTTCCTTTGATTTAGTGGGCCACAGTTTGGGGATCTGTAGATACACCCAACAATAAGGTAGTAGGTAGAGAGGCAGCTACTAAACAGGGAGGTACTACTGCCTGGGAAGATATTGGGAGCATAATGTGTTGTCTAATGGTAGACCCTGCTGCCATATGGCATCACAAAAATTGTGACTAAGTTCCAGGTTGCTCATCTGACTTTCTGCCTCATTTACACACAATTGCAGGGTCTCAATTGCTGACACCTCCCGGGTGGGGGGTAGAGCGGGTGGAGGGTGCGCTGCTGCCCCCTGGCCCTGTGTCGGCACACTTGCTTCCACTACCCTCTCCCTGAGTATAACCCATGTACAAACATCCCCGTTCCTCCTCGACTCTTCCCTTCTCTGCTTCAAGTCCTGCAGGAGGTTCTTGTGCTGTTCCCTCTGCAGTATCGTGCGATCTGGGTGAATGAATACACTCCCAGATGCCTCGCTCCTTGCTAAGTTTTTTGCCTGCCGAATAACCTCCCATTTCTCCTTTTCACTCACTAGTGTGATCCTGAAGGGGCGAGGCTTATCCCTCTGCTTTTGTCCGAGCCTCCTCACATCCTGAGGGGTTGATGGCATGTTCAGAACCAGTGGTGGGCACAGCTAAATGAAAAGTTAGCTTCGCTAACCGCTAATCTGGTAAGTAAAAAGTTAACTTTGCTAACACTAAACCGCACACACACACACACACACAGTGCCATGTTTCACAACCATTTCTGGAGCATAAATGCAATAAAAGTTGTAGAAAAATCATTAAATATTCTAATGTGACTTAGAAATAAATATATAATATAAAACTAGAGCGCAATATCTTCTACAGAACGCATAATAGGTCCAGTGTAGTTCCTTCAATCAAGTTACAGCAATCTCAAAGGATTTTAGAAGCTTGATTGTCAATACTGGGAACAATAATTTTTTTTTCCTGAAGTCTTCTCTTATTTTGACTTTTAATAATATAAAAAAAGACAAAATTCTTTGAACTTAACTTTTATTTCACAACATAAACTTAATATGCTAAGACAAAATTCTGTACACTAAAATAAATTGTAAATGAGATGGACTTACAAACTTATACTGTATAGTATATTGAAATAAAACACAATCAACTATTTAATGAAGGAGTAGATAAAGGGGTACACAGGAAGTAAAGGTATTCTTGAGTGGCAGTAAGGCATGAAAGAGTGGAGTCTCTACTGTAGCTCTCTCCAGTACCGGAATCCATTCATGTCCCTTTATGAAAAAAACATAAAAATTATTGTTGGGAAAATCATATTAATTTTTATTTATTCAACAACACATGCAGTTTGTTCATATAGATACAGTTCTGGTAGCTGCAAAGATGGCTACCATGCAGTAAAAGATAAAAATTAAAGCTTGTGAATAAGGCCAGCATTCTCCACAAAGGATAGGACGTCCCCTCCCACATTACCCACTCCTCCCCCTAGCACCAAAGATAGATGGTAAGACCCATCTCTCCCCAGGCATTGGTTGAGGTGTTTACAAAGAAGACCTCCGAGATTGGGGCATTCCACCAAAAGGTGTGGAACAGTCAATAAGTATCAGGCAGTCATAACAATGGGGAGGGGGCACCATCTCCTTTAAAAAACCATGAGTCAGACATGTGTGGCCAATGCAGAGGTGGGCCAAAGCAGTCTCTTGGCGGTGTGACAGTCCCTGACATCTCCAGGCACCCAATGCAGGGTGGATGTCATGGAGGTTGTTTGCTTCAACAGCATCCCACCTGCATTTCCAACTCGAGTGTATGGCAGCTCTTATTACTGGTTTCAAATCAGAGGCAGGTAGAGAGGAACAACATGCCACTGGGTGAGAAACAGCTGCTTTCACCACAGCATCAGCATGTTCATTCCCTTCTCACCCACATTAGGGTGTGACAGTTGCCCCAACTTTGTCCTACAATGCTGTTCAAAATTTTGGTGTTGCATATTGACATAAAAAATACCCACGTGCAATTTTTTGAAGATTCATGCATATTTGAGTGAGCTCCAGCAATTTGAAAAATAGCGATTTTGTTTATACGGCATACGCGCCTATATATGAGATTACACAACCATCATAAGGGATATTAACACAAATCATTTGCCTGTCTTAATTAAAAGCTGTTATCACTAACACAAAAAAGTTAATCATTCTTATTCTCTCATGGTACATTAAGGGGTTTTATCATATATTCACAAGGTATTATTTCTCTAGAGCAAGAAACCATGATTTCTGTTCGGAAACAGATGATTGTTTGCGCTGATTAGGAACGCGGAGTCTGTCATTTTCAACTACTTGAAGGACTTCTTGAAAGCGCTCCTCATCCCTGGCAACATTAAGAAAGTCATGGTAAAGTTTTACACCACGTTCTGCAGCCTCATTGACGACCTGAAGCATGTCCACAACCCATTTCATGTTCAGATAGTCGTCATGATCCGCCCATTCACTGACTGGACTGTGGAGAAACTGATAGGGCATGCCTAAAATGGTGAAGTACCGGCTTGAGTCAGGCCCAATTAGGTCCACCAGGCCAGTGCCACTTTCTGGGACAGGGGGAAGATATGGCTTTCCATAGCCCCCATGATTGAGCCCCACTCTCTTACTAACTTCAGTGCCTTCATGGCAAAGAAGGGCCTTCCTCATCTCCTCTTTTGTCCTTTCTTGTACTTGGGACGAGAACAAAGCCAGTGGGGCCAACTCCTCAGTTAGGTACCAAGTGTGTCTACCGAGTGCCACACGTGCTTTGTCAACTATTGTGGAGTCATATGGGGCAAATTCAGCCAAGGTTTCGACCAAATTCAAGTCATTCAGTGGCGCACTAGCTGGAACGGGGCAAACAATCCACCATGGGACATAAACAGCGACTGTGAACACAGCAAACCGTTCTAACTTGCTGATTTGACTTTTAGTCACAACCTCGGCTTTGGGAAACTGCTCTTTGATCTGGCCTGACAAAAGAACAATCTTGAGGGTATAGAGCAGTTTAGCCATCCACCTTGCTTTGTGAAGTACGCCGGGGTAGACCATCGTGAAGTTCACTGGCTCGGACCCTTTAGTTACAAGCAGCAGACAAAGCTCTACCAGCTCCTTGTAGTCGCCACGTGTAAATGGTTGGGCTAGAAATTCACGGAAGAAGTCAGCCATCTCCTGCTGGCGCTCCTCAAACACTCCAGGCATTATGGGGTAGTAGTATTTCTTTTTTTCATTGTACTCCAGTTGAGAGTAATGGGTCTTGAACCTAGAAATTTATTAATTATTGGGATTATTGTATTTCGTACTAATCCATAATATTGTTTTAGGGGTATTAAGATTGATATGATCGATCATTTGCTTGGTGTTAGTATATCTTATAAGTCTAATAAAAGAAATTCCACTAAATTTGTCCTTGTTATTTTGTAAAGCCAACGGTGGTAGCTCAAACATGCACCAATCTCCAAGAAAATTTACAGGGGTGTTTCCTAGATAAGTACACAACTTTGAACAGCAATGTAGGACCATTTTTTTTATTTTTGGAGGGCAACGGTCACACCCTAACCCACATGGGCTGGAACTCGGCAAAAACTGACTTTCCGGCCACAACATTGGATGAGAAACAGCCACTGTAAAATATCTATAACTCAGGGATGTGGTGATGAGACACTATGGGAATCATTAAAAATTGTAAAGTCGTTATGAAGTTGGGTAAAAATAATCTTGAGTGCAAATAAAATACCCAAAACCTCTATAGTAAAAATAGATGCCATTGTGGGGAACTACCATCCCAACAGAAATCGGGAAAGACAACCCCAAAACCCACCTCTGCATCTGACTTAGAGCCATCAGTGTATACAGGAATAGTCTCCTTGTGAGAGAAGGCACTCTCTAAAAAAAAGAGAATGGACCATGCAGGGATGGAGTAAGTCCTTCCTTTTGTTAAAATACTGACAAACTTGAACTTAAAGGAAAATCCATAGAGTAGCACGAAGGAAATGCATGGGGCATATCTGAACAGGAGGAAGACAAAGAATTCTCACATCTTCCCTTTCCCTGTAGCCAAAAGGTCATGGGTGGCTCAGATGCTTAGTGTAGTGTGGGGACATACTCTCGTCAACTACACAAGTGTTGGTTACCGACGGTGGAAGATAGTGGAGGCAACACTAACACTGGACCTGGAGATATTGTCGTCGAAGATCAAGGGGTGGCTCATCAGCATCGACTATCAGACTGGGATTGGCACCGGTCGCCAGGCGCACCCCAGTATGATGAATAGAGTTCAGTGTATTGAGTCTAGTCTCAATGGCTAAGGAGTACACTTCACACCCACAATCCAGTTTGGGTCTAACTAGCATGTGGTAAAGGTGTAGCAGAGTTCCTCAGTCAGCACCCCATGATGTGTGCCCCAAGACTCTCAATAACTTGAGAGCACGCTGACAATACTCTTTGAGTTAACGAATATGTGGCTGCCATGTAAGCCAGTTGTCAAAGATAGTGCCCAGGAAACGGGTCTCTGTGACACACCGCACATGACAACCATAGAGCTGTAGATTGGGATCTGGGTGATCACCTCATAGGCAGCAGAAATGCATAGGAAAAGTCTTCAAGGGTGAAAATCTGAAATCATGCTCTGTGGTCCAACGTGAAACCTTGTCTAGTGTGAGTTGCATGCGACATTCAGCCACTGACATGCAAGAAGCTGCATATCACCACCTGGAACCGATGCTGTTACCCTATCTAGTGTGACAATAAATAGGATCACACTCAAGACACTGCTCTTTGGAATACCATCCTCATAAATATGTGGTGCTGACATTTCTGTGGCAACATGGACCCTAAAAGTGTGATGTCCCAAAAAATGACCTATTACAACTGATGGTAAATTTCCCTGCAATCAAAAATTGCGAAGCTCCTTAATCATGCCAAATCTCCAAGCTGTGTCGTATATTTTCTCTAGGAAAAAAAAATGCAGACTAGATGCTAGTGACAAGCAAAAGCCTCACAGACAGAGGACTCGAGACGATCAAGAGCATCTGTTGTTGAATGCACCTTCTGGAAGCCAGATTAATATGGTGAAAGAAGGGCACTATTCTTCAGGTGGTATACTAATCTCGAGTTGACCATCTTTTCAAACAGCTTGCAGATACAGCACATGGGGTCAGAGCTATGGGGTGATATTCTAGTGGGTGAAGACCTTCTTTTCCAGCCTTCTTGAAAGGCAGGACAGTAGCCTCCAACCATGAGGATGGGAAGGCTTCCTCTTGATAGATCCTGTTATACAGTTCAAATAGAAAGGTCTGTGCTTCAACTTCAAGGTGGCGGAGCATTGAAAATGGGATATCATCAGGCTCTGGTGATGTATCTCCAGTGAGTGAAAGGGCAGTTCTCATTTCTTTCATTGAGAGCATGATGTTGTATGTACTGCCACGTCCCACTCCAAAATCCAGGGTCCGTGACTCCTCTACTCTACTCACCTGCTTAAACTCTGAGGATCGAGTTGCCATAGAAGACACACCTGCAAATTATGTGGCAAAAAGCTCAGCAACTCCTTGAGGGGCAATAACTGAGCTGCCATCATTAGCTCTGAGAACTGGGGGAGATTAAATGAAAACTTGCCTGCTATATTTTCGAACATGTTTCTGTACCTGGGACAAGGGAGTCTTTTCGTTTAGAGAGGAGACATGAGAAGAAAAACTGACAACGGGTCTTCTTTAAGCTCGACGAGCTTGGGCTCAGGCCCATTTGTATTCCGCATGCTAAAATTCTGTCCTATGATACAGGTAGCGAGCATAAGCTTTACACCACACAATAGCTGCCTGCCTTCACTCCTCCGACCATCAAGGAACAGGTCAGCAACCTACATGACCAAAGGTCTGAGGAAAGGAGAAGTGACCAACCCATTGGAGGAGGCTGGCTAAGTATTCAACCGCTTCATCTACAGACGGAAATTCTCCAATGCTCCTGTCTATCTTCACTATTTCCTTGAACAAGTCCCATTCTGCCTTGTCTAACCACCAACAGGGAACTTGTGGTTTCGGGAGGACTTCCAGAGAGGAAAGTAGAATATGGTAATGGTAGCTTTCTCTGAGGTCATCTATTACTCTCCACTCAAAGTCCAGTCGAGAGAAGACTGAGCTCAATGAGAGATCTATGGCTGTAGTAGTGTTGGTCTGGACATGATAGTGGATGATATAACCAGTATTTAATATACACAGGTCTATTTCTTCAATTATCGAAGCTATCAGGTCACCCCTTGGATTACCTATTGTATCATCCCAGAGGATATGTCTTCCATTAAAATCACCGAGGATAGGATAAGGAGAAGGAACCGGATGAATTAATGAAACCAAATTCTCCCTGGCAACTGATGCACTAGGTGGGAGGTAAATGGAGCATATGGTAAAGGTAAATTGGAGGTGAATCTTGCAAGCTGTCTCCTGCAATGGGGAAGTGATACTTTTACTTTTACTTTTTATCCTCTTCGCCACTGATCGGCTTGTTAGGCTTGGGCGATCGGTCACGACTCTTTTCCTTTATATTCTTCACCAAAAGGTCGGCTCGCTAGCCTCCCCGGGCGATCGGTCACGTCTCTGTCACGCACTGTTGGCAAATACTGGGCATGCACCGGCTCCTGAATGTACCTGAACCCGCTCCAGTGTTGGTCAAGTCTTCTCTTGAAAGAGCTCACACTCGGTGCCGTCACAACACTTTCTGGTAGATTGTTCCAAGAGTTTACAACCCTCACTCCGAAAAAGTTTGCCCTCACGGTTTTCCGGACTTGCGGCTTCTTCAATCTTGAGCTGTGACCTTGTGGGGCGAGCGTCCGCCAGCTCCAAGTAAGGACACTCAACTGAGTAGTGCCCCCTGAGATGCTTATAAACCTCAACTAGGTCCCCCCTTGCCCGTCTGTAGTATAAGCTAGGCAAGTTCAGGCGCTCCAATCTCGCAGGGTAGCTGAGATGCCGAAGTGCAGGCACCAGCTTGGTGGCCCTCCTTTGAACATTTTCAACCAACTGACAGTCCCTAGCATATCTCGGGGACCAGATGGGGTGACAGTACTCCAGATGGGGAAGCACTTCACTCCTGAAGATCGTCACGAGGGACGGACCGTCTAGATATCTGAACGACCTTCTTATAAGACCCAATAATTTATTTGCCTGATTTACCTTCTTCTCACAATGGCCCGAGAACTTCAGCTCATTGTCAACATACACACCTAGGTCCTTCTCACACACAGTCTCAACTAGTACATTTTCTTCATCCCGTTGGGACATATGGTACGCCTCCTTACCGTTGGTACGCCCCAGGTGCATCCTCTTACACTTCGTGACATTGAATCTCAGCAGCCATTCCTTCGACCATTCCTGGAGCCCACAGAGGTCCTTCTGCAGCTCTTCACAGTCCGCTTGGTTCTTAATTTCCCGAAATAACTTGGCGTCATCGGCAAACATTTGTATGGAGGAGTGTACAACGTCAGGCATATCATTTATGAAACAAACAAACAACAGCGGGCCCAATACACTACCCTGCGGTACCCCACTTGTTACAGGTACAGATGACGATTTCGTGCCATTAATCACCACACATTGCTTGCGGTCATGTAGAAAGTCTTCTATCCACGCTAGGACATTTCCCCGAATTCCGTACCCTTCCAGTTTGATTTTCAGCCTTTCGTGGGGTACACTGTCGAAAGCCTTGGCAAAATCTAGGTAAATATTGTCGATATTACCACCCCGTTCTAGAATATGGGTCCAAATATCCAATACCTTGAGCAATTGTGTCAAGCAAGAGCGCCCCGGCATAAAACCGTGTTGGCAATCTTTTACAAGGTTGTTTCGTAGTAGATGTTCCATCGCTGCATCTCTGATAATACTCTCAAGTACTTTACATATTATGCTGGTCAGGCTCACCGGTCTATAGTTGTTCGTGGAGTGCCTATCGCCCTTCTTGAAGATAGGACTCACATAAGCCACTTTCCATTCACTGGGGACCATTTGTTCATCCAGGCATTTACAAAACAGAATCTTCAGGGGCTCTGCAAGCTCGTTGCACAGCTCCTTAGCACTCTAGGATGCACCATGTCAGGTCCAGGACTCTTATGGACCTTTAGCCTGGACAGTTTATTTCTAATACCCTCTTCTGTGAACACAATGTGGGTCAGTGCTGTGTCGAACCGTCTGTCCTCAAACGCAGGAAGGTTAGTTGCATCCTCTCTTGTGAACACTGAGGAAAAGAAGCTGTTCAATGCCTCAGCTTTATCCTGGTCAGAATCTGCGTAACTACCATCTTCAAGCCTCAGGTCTGATACTCCTACTCGCGTTTTCAATTTCGACTTTGCATAGCGGTAAAACGCCTTTGGGTTTGACTTGACCTCGCGTGCAACCAGCCTTTGGAACTCCTTTTCAGCCCTCCTACACTCTATCTTTGCTTGGTTTCTGGCTCTTGCATACATCCTCCTGTCTTGCTCATCGTTTGACCCAACCCACGTCTTGAATTTCTGGGTTTTCTTCTTAATTTTGTCGACCGCCGCATGGTTCATGTGTAGGGATCCCCTCGTATTCCTAGAAGCACTGGGTTTGGTCTTGGGTATATATTTATCGATCAAATGGGTCATTTTACTAGTTATGATATTCAGCGTAGTGTCTGCGTTCTTGTACCTTAATAAGTCAGGCCAGTTGATACCCCTCATCTCTTCCCTCATCCCATTGTAATTTCCCTTGTAATATTTGCACCTTGGCCTGGCCTTATCTTGAACTAGGTAACAGTTAAATCTGAATGACAACACTGTATGGTGACTGGTGCCAACTGGGGCAAGGTGTTCCAGTTTGGCCACCATACCCTCCTCGTTTGTTATGATGAGGTCAAGTGGCTTGGGTGTTTGTTCCCCTCTGTAATGTGTCGGGTCTCTCACATGTTGGAACAGAAAATTATCTCTCAGAGTTTCTACAAAAAGAGTAGCAGGATTATTCAAGTCATTCGGGGTTGACTCGTTTCTCCAGTCGATGTCGCCATAGTTAAAGTCCCCCATGATAAGGAGGTGGCTGGGGTTGAGCATCGCCGCATTGTTTATTAAGGTTCTTAAGTTCCTTTGATTTAGTGGGCCACAGTTCGGGGATCTGTAGATACACCCGACGATAAGTAAGTCCCCTCCCTTTAATTTAATTTTACACCACTTGGACTCTTCAAAGACATCCTCTCCCTGTACCCTCGCCTGGCTGGCTCTAAGGTCTTGCCTAGCGTAGATAACCACACCCCTCCTGCAGGATTCTTGAGTTAGGTTCGTAAATGAGTCATATCCAGCAATACTGAACTCACATTCCTCTGGGTCGATTCTCCTGTTCTTGTACAACAGTTCTACAACTCCTACAATATCTGGTTGGTGTACTCTTAGTAGTGTTTCAAACTCCTCCCTCTTATCAAGGAACGTGTCGGTATTAGTGTACATGACATTCAAGCCAGAATTTGTTCTCGGTAACGTCTCTGCTCTTAGTAATAAACCCGCTCCACCCACATTCTCAGAAGCTGCAGCATTTGCTAAGTACACTGTATTTTGCAGGGTGTGGTTAAAAATTTCATTGTTTACACGGCGCTCGTTCCCTCCTGTCCGGTAGGCTGAGCCGGTGCCGCCTCCCGGGTGGGGGGTTGAGTGGGTGGAGGGTGCACTGCTGCCCCCTGGCCCTGTGTCGGCACACTTGTTTCCACTACCCTCCCCCTGAGTATAACCCATGTGCACCTGTCCCCGTTCCTTCTCGACTCCTCCCTCTTCTGCTTCAAGTCCAGCAGGAGCTTCTTGTGCTGTTCCCTCTGCATTACCGTGCGGTCTGGGTGAATAAATACATCTCGAAATGCCTCGCTCCTTGCTAAGTTTTTTGCCTGCCGGATAACTTGCCATTTTTCCTCCTCACTCCCTAGTGTGATCCTGAGGGGGCGAGGCTTAGCCCCCTGCTTTTGTCCCAGTCTCCTCACATCCTGAGGGGTTGCTGGAATCTTCAGAACCTCTGTGCAAATATTTTGAAACAGCACCTTGTCGTGTGTTTCCTTACTCACAGTTCCCTCTGCCTGGCTCTCTGGGACTCCAAAAACTATTACATTGTCAAAGACAAGGATGGCTGTGCCCCCATGATGCATCTGTTCTGGATTATGAGGAGAATAAAAAACTGAATAACCTCTGGGAGGGGGATGATCATAGGCACCTCACATTGTCTCCTGAGGACAAATGCATATAGGGGAGAATTTGCTCAGGTGCAACTGGAGCTCCTCGCAGTTCGTTCTTAAGCTTTGACAATTCCATTGGCCTATGGTAACCATAGTGTGTGGCCCTCAACAGGCATTTAGGCTAAGTCTTAGTTTGGATGCTGGAGCCTGGAGGATGCACCGGAGTATACCACGACATGACTTGTGTGGGACTGGGCTTTTCTGTCCTGCCCCAGGGTTTAAAGAGGTGTCTGTGGCTTTGTGGCCAGAGACAACTCAGATATAGACTCATCCAGTGGACCCACACCAGAGTTAATCCTTGGATATGGCTCCCCAGAGTGAGGATCCGTAGAGGTAACCCCTGTGCCAGGGGTCCTAGCTGCCAGCTCTATTTTAACTGGTGTCTCGTCACCAGATTCTTCTGGAAGAGGATCAGTCGTCATCTCTGAGGAGGAGATGCCAGCCTGAGCTGACATCTGTTGGAGTGTCTGGGACTCAGAATTAGGTTCTGAAGTTAGCAAAGAGGTCTTGCTTTGTTGGCAACAGTCGGACGATTCTACCATCGATACCTTGCTCAAAGGATCGTCTACCTCCAGAGACTCTGAGGACCCTCGATAACATTTTGCTGAAATTCTTGTAGTACCAGGATGGCTGGTGAAGGAAAGATGAGGAATATCAGATATGCCTGCCTCATTCATATGGGCCTCAGCCACTACAAGAGAAGTTTGAGGACTGAGAATTGGTGGCACAGAGTTGGGTGAGGGAGCTGAATTCAACACAGGTATGTATGATTCTTAGGGCAGTGTCACAGCAACAGTTTGCCAAGCCTTGTATCAGGATAGAACTTGTGCATAGGTGTCCCCATGACTTGAGATATATTTAAATTTTGCATTTCTGGCTTCAGCAAAGCTCACTTTATCTCTTGTGCAGATCTTTAGTATCTCGTTCTTGATTCGGAAACGGTCATAATCACTAAAAGAGGCCAAGTGTGCCTCACTACAGTAATAACAGCAGACTGGACCTGGACATTTCTTACCCTCATGGGCCTTATTACAATTAACACATACTGAAGGAACTACCGTAACTTACAAAAAGTGCGGCTGACATGGCCATACATCTGACAATGGAAGCATCGTCTAGGGTTTGGGATGTGTGGTGTCACCTTAAGAGAGATCCAGGCAACCGAGATAGAGGTTGGAATTTCAAAGCAATCAAATGTCAATACTGTAACAGAAATAGTGTAGGGTTAAAAGTGCCATTTTCTTTCTTGCACAACCTACCCACTCTCACCAACTTTTGGTCTTGGAGCTCCTCAAAAAGCTTCTCCTCTGAGTATCAGAGCAGCTCTTTTGAGAATACCACAGCCTTGACACTGGTTAAAGGTGGTATGCAGAGTATAGGAGACTGGGCACTAGGTACCTTAGGCAGGGTACGGAGTCGAGCACTCTCCTCGGGGGAAGGAGAACTCCACTAGGAGGCTACCATCCTGGTGAGTGGATATATTTGGTTCTTTCCCACAAATTCTTTTATTGACCTGTGAACATCAAATATGTCCAGGTCCATTAAAGGCTTGCATTCCACGTTACAGAACACTAGATATTTGGCAAAATCTACCTCCTTGAACACACCTGGTAAGATCTCGCAGGTAGAAGCATCATGGAGGGTGCCAGAACCAGTGGACGTCCTGTGGCTCTTATTCTTGGGTATTTGTCGTGACCCAGAGCCACTTTTCTCAATCTGACAGGGCTGCAATGTAGCAATTGACAATTGATGATCCAGAGGAACGTCCATGGATGGGTGCAAGGTCGTCAGGGAGAGTATCTAGACGGTTATTTGAGTTTTTTCTTTGCATAAAAAAAAAAAACCTAAATTTCTTTATTCCCCCACCCACCACAGAGCCCAACAAGGGAGGTCAATGCCAGAGATAGGACCCTGGTGATCCCAGGGTAGTGGGGAAATGTACATGGGTAACCACTAGGTGTCCAAGACAGCAGCTCCTGGACTATAGGAGTGCCAGGTCCCCTGATGCCTGCTTGACCCTAGCTACACTATGACCAACCGACTGACTTGATCGGGCCCAACTAAGCCACCCATCTAGCTGGAATAGGGGACCAAAGAGGTGTGTTGCAAGCTGCAGGGTGTGGCGTTGCTCCTCCTCCAGGACCCCTGTCTCCCGCATTATGGGACGCTTTACACGGCAAACACCTGGGAGAGTATTTCAGACCTGGTGGTCTGGTCTGGGGACGATGCAGCCAGTCTGCTCGCAAAATCGACAACAGGATAGAAACCATTTTGTCTGGACCCTCCCGGTGACCTACCCAGTTTGGGAAACCCTTCTCCCCCCTCTGGTACTGATGACCAGATCATCAAGACTCACTAGCCCCCCCTCTCCCCACCAAATCAAGGCGGCTCCCACTAAGGGGGGGAGGAAGGGAGGGAAGTGAAGCAGGGCAGGGGGGTGAAGTAATGAATGGAAGATAAGGGTGAAGGACAAAAGAAGAGAGGAGGAGGAGTATGATGATAAAGTGATGAGAATAAGTAAAAACAGCATGAAGAGCAAGAGGAAGACAAAAGGAAAGGGACAAAGTGAAGTTCAGGTTGTGAGTGGGGATAGAGAAAGACATACAAGAAAAGGGATAACATGGAAGAAGAGGGGGAAGATGTTGGATAAGAGCGGGAGGGAAGAGGGAAAGAGAGTGGGAGAAGTAGTGTAAAAAGAATTTTATGGTGACTGTTGTGAGAATAAGTGTCCTGCCATGCCTCTTGTGTGGTATACAGTATATTGTGAGGATAGATACTTACTGTTCACATGTTAACCTATGACTCGTTAAATTCTACAGTTCTACAAAATAGTGAAAACGTTTATCATTGCCTTTAAGTTTGCTAGGTATACATTAGTAACACACTTACCACAGGGGTAGGTGGAACAGCATGAGAAACAGCAAGTGAAAGAATAATGGGGCAGTTTTCCACATCACGGTCAACAGGAACAACTTCGTTGCCCATCCAGCATCCACCAACAAGTTTCACACCATCAATATACACTCCCTGAAACACATATCACAATGATTATGACATCCCATCTATATTGTATTAAGAGTACAAAAAGATGTTAAATTATTTGCCTAATGGCCACCCACTAGAGCTGGCCATGCTGAGTGAAGGCCAGTAGCCTGTGTAGGATCCCTCCAGTTTTCTTGTTAATTTTGTCTAGGGCTATTTTGAAGCCCAGTACTGTTCTTGATTACACTGTTTGGGTACCCCACCTCTGTGTGAAAAAGTATTTTCTTATACTTACTCTGTAATTGTACTGCATGATAACTTAGCAAGATTGTAGTTATTTCCTCTCGAGTTGGTAGTGAGTGACATACCAAAGAAATGTCCCGGGTTCCTGTTTTCCATCCCTTTCAGGATTTTGAATGCATCAATGAGATCTGCCCTATTGTACCTCATCTGAAGAGCTGTTAGTTCTAAGGCCCACCAGTCAATTTTGATAATTGAGATAACATAATTCCGGAATCATCTTAGTCGCTATGTGTTGCACCTTTTCTAGGGATGTTTGATCTTTCTAGGGTTAGGATTTCCTTGCCTGTACAGTACACCGTAATCCAGACTGGGACATACTTGAGTTTTGTCCAGTTGAAGAAGCATTTTCCTATCTTTGTATTCAAAGATAAGCTTCATAATTCCCAAATATCAATTTGCTTTTTTCGCTGCTGCACTCACTTGTTGTGCCACCTTCAGTAAATGATCTATCACAATGGCTAGATCATTCTCCGTATTGACAGCATCAAGGAAAGTGCTATAAAATATTCATGATTAGGGCTGTTGTATTCTATGTGTAAGGTCTTACATTTCATAATTTTAAAGAGCACTTACCAGTCTCGAGACCATCTGAACAGCTCATTCAGGTCTTTCTGCATTGTTGTGACATAATCTTGACTTGCTACCTTCCCAAATATCTTCGTGAGGCTCAATATACTTTCAACTATGTCATTTATGTAGATCACAAACGAGGTGGGTCAAGGGATAGAGCCTTTTTCCATTCAAAATGTACTCCATTTATTACCACTCTTTATTGCCTGTAGTAAATCCATGTCAAAATTTTGCCTGTGATGCCATGTGCCTGGATCTTAAAAGGCTAGTCATGCATATGGGATTTTGTCAAACGACTTGGAGAACTCCATGTACAACACATCCACTGGTGAGTCTTGGTCCAGGTGGTCTGTTATCGTTTCAAGAAATGTGAGCAAGGAATGCCTTGGATGCAGGAAGACAGTGTTGGTAGTGGAGTGCCTGGTACCACACTGCATGTGGTGACCTTGATGAGGAAGATTACAACTTCCTGATCAAGAGGAGACCTGGCTTCTCGTAGCTCTGTGCAGGTTGTGAAGACAAAGTGAATGACATCCTGAGCATGGCTGGATTCGGTAAAATGCTACTCCGACCACATAAGTGGCAAAGGCAATACCCAATTGGAGGTTCACGGCACCATAAGCACAATGAACAGGCTTTGTGTGAAATATAACAAAGTTTAGGATTGCTTTTAGTGTCCTTGTAGCACGGTGGTAGCAATCCCTGGTCACACGCATAAGGTCGAGGGTTCGAGTCCTGGCTATATGGACTAATGAAAAAAAAAAAAAAAAAAAATATATATATATATATATATATATATATACAGGACCTCGTTTACGAACGCCCCCGGTTAACGAAATTTCGGCTACTTAACTGCCTTCCATAAGGATCTTCAATGGTTAATCTAACAAAAATGGGTTAACTAATTTCACGAACCGACTCTCAACATGTTTTCGTATTGCACTACCGGCAACCAGCTTTAGTATCAGTCCGAATACATTAATCGTTCTAGGGCTTAAATTCTTACTATTTTAGTAAATATCAAGAAGTTTATACTATTCAATAATTTTAAAAGTTTAATATTCAATTTTTTTATTATTTAACGATTATTGAACATAATTGAAGGTAAGTGACTATTTAATGCGCGGCATCCAGCTCTTAACACAGCAAACAGGCGTTAGTCTCTCTCTGTTTTTACTGGAGGTAACATCTTGCTTGAGACTCTTCAGCTAAACACTTTTTTTTCTGTGTTTCCAAGCAAATTATTGGTCATTTTGAAATATATTTTACATTTTGACAATATATAATGCAGTGTTGATTTAAAGAAAATAATCTTGAATTACACCAAGAGAGCTAAAATTTATGGGTGAAATGGCGCCCATGGGTACTCCTCTTCCACCCCAATGCCTTCTTCCTTCTCCACCCCATTCTAAATCCCATCATCATCATCATCATCATCATCCAGGAGCCTTTCTACAAACACACCCACAAAGTAAGTGAACCTTCCCATTTTGTTGAATTTAGGAAATTTTCGGTGAGCTGGAACCACTACCCAAAACCCATTGTAGAAACAATGGTTTGGTTAACGAACTTTTTCGGTTAACGACCTTCTAGAACGGATTGGAGTTCTTAACCGGGGGTCACTGTATATATATATATATATATATATATATATATATATATTATATACACACACACACACACACACACACACACACAGCCATGCACCGTTACCCAGCAGAACAACGCTCGACAGTATACATGTACATTCGTGACCCAAGTGAAAAAAAAACCCTCACACAACCACGAACACTTTTTCACACCACCATCAACACTTCTCACAACATTTTCACTACTACTACATTTCACACTTCACTACTCAATATCTCACACTAACATTTTCACATTTCACTGCACTTTCTTACACTACTAACATTTCTCACACTATCAAATACTCTCAGCATTACTAACACTTTCACAGTAACACTACTTACACTAAGGTGTGCTGGCTGGGGGAAGGATGGTAGGAGGTAAGGGAGGGGTGCAGTGGCTTGGCTGGGGGAGATGGTAGGGAGGGAGGGGGAGGTGCATGGTCTGGCTGGGGGAGGATGGTAGGGAGGTAAGGGGGGTGCATGGCTTTGGGGGGAGGATGTAGGGAGGGAGGATGGGAGGGGGCAAAAGATGGTAGGGAGGCATGAGGGGTATGGCTTATTGGGGAGGATGGTAGGGAGGGGTGCATGGTCTGGCTGGGGGAGGATGGTAGGGAGGAGAGGGGGGGTGTATTGGTTGGGGGAGGATGGGGATGGGGGGAGGGTGCATGGCTTTTGGGGGAGGATGGTAGGGAGGTAGGGGAGGGCAAGGGCCTGGCTGGGGAGGATGGTAGGGAGGTAGGGGAGGGTGCATGGCTTTGGGGGGAGGATGGTATGAGAGGGGGGCTGGTCTTGGGGAGGATGGTAGGGAGGAGGGCAGTGGCTTGGCTGGGGGAGGATGGTAGGAGGGGCATCTGGCTGGGGGAGGATGGTAGGGAGGCAGGGGAGGGGTGTGGCTTAGTGGGGGGAGGATGGTAGGGGGTGTGGCCTGGCTGGGGAAGGATGGTAGGGGACGTAGGGAAGGTGCGTGGCTTGGCTGGGGGGAGAGGATGTAGGGGAGGGTGGCCTGGCTGGGGGAGGATGTAGGGACGTAGGGGAGGGGTGTGGGGTCTGGCTGGGGGGAGGATAGGGGGGCAGAGGTAAAGGCCTGCTGGGGGAGGATGGTAGGGCAGGGAGGGGTGGGCTTGGCTGGGGGAGGATGGTAGAGGGCATGGCCTGGCTGGGGGGATGATGGAAGGAGGTAGGGAGGGGTGGTTTGGCTGGGGGAAGGATGGTAGGGAAGGTGGGGAGGGATGCGGCCTGGCTGGGAAGATGGTAGGGAGGGGCAAGTGGCCTGGCTGGGGGGAGGATGGTAGGGGAGGGTGTGGCCTGGCTGGGGAAGGATGAGATAGTAGGGGAGGGGTGGCCTGTTGGGGAGGATGGTAGAGGGTGCGGTACTCATTGGGGGAGGATGTAGACGTAGGGGAGGGTGTGGCCTGGCTGGGGGAGGGACAGGGGAGGGTATCTGGCTGGGGAGAGGACAGAGAGAGGTCTGACTGGGGAAGGATGGTAGGGAGGTAGGGGTGGTGGCTCATGGGGGAAGGATGGTAGGGGAGGGGTGTGGATCTGGCTGGGGGAAGGATGGAGAGGGTGGGCGAAGACAGACAGGGTGAGGTGTTGGGGTGTGGCTGGGGGGAAGACAGGGAGGAAAGGCATTCCGGCTGGGGGAAGGATGGCAGGGGGAGGGGTGTGTGGCTCTGGCTGGGGAGGACAGTAGGGCAGTAGGGAGGGGTGTGGCCTGGCTGGGGAAGGATGGTAGGGGAGGGTGTGGCCTGGCTGGGGAGGATGGCAGGAGGGTGCGTGGCTTGGCTGGGGAGGATGTAGGGAGGGTTGGGGAGGGATGGTAGAGGTGGGGAGGTGGCCTGGCTGGGGAGGATAGGGAGGGAGCCTGGTTGGGAAGGATGGTAGGAAGGAGCAACTGGTGGGAGAGATAGAGAACAAGAGGGTGTGGCTCAGGGGGGAGGACAGGTGTAGGGGAGAGAGGTAGAGGCAGAGAGGTACTGTAAGGGATGGTAGGGGAGGGGTGCATGGGGAGGCTTGGGGGATATGGCAGGGGAGGTGCATGGCCTGGCTGGGGAAGGATGGTAGGAGGGTGGCCTGCTGGGGGGGGAGATGGTAGGGGAGGGGAAAGGGTCTGGCTGGGGGGAGGATGGTAGGGGAGGGGTGTGTGTGGCTCTGGCTGGGGAAGGATGGCAGAGGGGAGGGAAGTGGTTGCATTGGGGGAAGGATGGTAGGGAGGGTGAATTGCGGGGAAGGATGGGAGGTGAGGGGAGGGTGGCCTGGCTGGGGGGGAAGGATGGTGGTAGGGGAGGGGTATCTGGCTGGGGGAGGATGGGGAGGTGCATGGCCTGGCTGGGGAGGATGGTAGGGGGAGGGGTGGCCTGGCTGGGGGAAGGATGTAGGGGAGGGTGTGGCCTGGCTGGGGGAGGAGATGGTAGGGGAGGGGGCAAGTGTGGGCCTGGCTGGGGAAGGATGGCTGGGGGGAAGATGGTAGGGAGGGTGCATGGCTTGGGGGAGGACAGAAGGAGTGCAGGGGGGAGGGAAGTGTGGTCTGGCTGGGGGATGAGAGAGGGTATAAGGGAGGGGGGGTGGTCTATCAAAGGAGGTAGGAGGCTTGAGTGGCACAGTAAAGGATGAGGGAGGAAAGGTCTGGGGGAAGAGAGAGGAGGCAGGGTCTGGCTGGGGGATGGTGAGGTAGGGGAGGGGTGGGCCTGGCTGGGGGAGGATGGTAGGGAGGGTGTGGCCTGGCTGGGGGAGGATGGTAGGGGAGTGGTGCGTGCCTGGGTGGGGGGGCTGATGGAGAAAGGTAGGGAGGGGGTGCATGGTCTGGCTGGGGGAAGGATGGTAGGGGAGGGTGTGGCCTGGCTGGGAAGGATGGGGAGGGGTATGGCCTGGCTGGGGAAGGATGGTAGGGGAGGTGCATGGCTCAAGGATGGTAGGGAGGGTGTTGGGGAAGGATGTAGGGGAGGTGATGGCTCAGGAAGGATGGTAGGAGGTAAGGAAGTGGTAGAGGGCAATGGCTGTTGGGGAAGGATGGTAGGGAGGTCTGGCTGGGGAAGTGGATGGTAGGGAGGAGGGTGTATTCACGGGGGATAGATGGTAGGGAGTGTGGCCTGGCTGGGGGAGGGAGTAAGGCCTGGTTGGGGAAGGATGTAGGGAGGGAGTGTGTGTGTGTGGACAGAGGGATGGTGAGGGTGTGTGGGTCAGGAAGCAAGGAAGGACAGGGAGGTAGGGAGAGGTGTGGTCTGGGGAAGGACAGGGAGGTAGGTGAAGTGAAGGCCTGAAGGAAGGATGGTAGTAAAGGTCAAGGAAGGACAGAGGCAGGCATGGCTGGGGGATGTGAGGTGCAGGCTCAGAAGGATGGGGGAGGGGGAAAATGGGCTGGGGGAAGGATAGGGAGTGCAGTGCCTGGCTGGGGAAGGATGGGGTGGGTGAGGGCAACAGGCTGGTTGGGTGGTGCAATGATGGTGGGTGGATGGCCTGGCTGGGGAAGGAGATGGTAGGAGGGGGTAGGGAGGGCATGGTCTGGCTGGGAAGGATGGAGGGAGGTGGCCTGGGGGAAGATGCAGGGAGGAAGATGGTAGGTGGGAAGGATGGGTGGTAAAGGGTCAAGGGAGGCATGGTTTGCTGGGGAAGGATGGTGGGGGAGGGTGCTGGGGGAAGGATGTAGGGAGGTAGGGGGAGGGGGGTGGTGGGGAAGGATGGGAGGGTATGTGGCTGGGGGAAGGATGGTAGGGTGGCTTGCTGGGGAGGAGAATGAGGATGGTAGGATAGGGAGGTGCATGGCTGATGGAAAGGATGGTAGGGAGGTAGGGGAGGGTGGCTGGGGAAAGATGGTAGGGGAGGTATGGTCTGGCTGGGGAAGATGTGAGAGGCGGCTGGGAGGGGATGGTAGGGGAGGGGTATGGTTGGCTGGGAAGGATGGTAGGGAGGTAGGGAGGGGTGTGTGGCCTGGCTGGGAAGGACAGAGAGGGGAGGTGTGTGGCCTGGCTGGGGAAGGATGGGGAGGGTGGCTGGCTGGGAAGGATGGTAGGGAGGGTGCATGGGCTGGTTGGGGGAAGGATGGTAGGGAGGTGAAGGCCTGGTTGGGGAAGGATGGTAGGGAGGGGTGGCCTGGCTGGGGAGAAGGATGGTAGGGAGGCATGGCCTGGGGGAAGGATGTAGGGAGGTAGGAGGGGTAGGAGAGTGGCCTGGCTGGGGAAGGACAGGGAGGTGCATGGCCTGGCTGGGGAAGAGAGGCATGGCCTGGCTGGGAAGGATGGTAGGGAGGCTGGGGAGTGGTTGGGGAGGGGTGCATGGCTGGTGAAGGATGGAAGGTAGAGGGTGTGGCCTGGCTGGGGGAGGAGGGGAGGAGGGCATGCAAGGAAGGATAGGAGAGGGGTGTGGGCTAGGGGAGGAAGAGGCATGGCCTGGTGGGGAGGATGTAGGGGAGGGTGATGTGGCCTGGCTGGGGAAGGATGGGTAGGAGGGCATGGGTCTGGCTGGGGGGAGGATGGTGGAGGGCATGGCCTGGCTGGGGAAGGAGTAGGGAGGGGGAGGATGGTAGAGGGCAGGGTCTGGCTGGGGGAGGGGAGAGGTGTGGCCTGCTGGGGAGATGGAGGGGGAGGGCAGGTCTGGCTGGGGAAGGATGAAGGGGGTAGAGGCAGGTCTGGTTGGGGAGGATGGTAGGGAGGTACAGAAGGATGGCGGTAGGGGTGGGGAAGGTTGGTAAGGATGCAGTAGGGAGGGATTGGCTGGGAGAGGATGGTAGGGAGGGTGCATTATCTGGCTGGGGAAGGATGGTAGGGAGGGAGGGGCTGTCTTGGCTTAGGGATGGGAGGGTGTGTCTGATAGGAGGATGGTGGGAGGGTGCTGGGTCTGGTTGGGGGATGGAGGCTGGGGGAGGGGGTGAGGTGCATGGCCTGGGCTGGCAGGGAGGTGGCTGGCTGGGGGAGGATGGTAGAGGCATGGCTGGTGGGAAGGGGATGGTGAAGGGTGGGGTGCATGGCCTGCTGGGGAGGAGGATGAGAGTGGTTTGGCTGGGAGAAGGATGCAGGAGGAGGCCTGGGGGAGGTGGCCTGGGGGGGTGCTGGGGAGGGATGGTAGGGAGGGTGCATGGCCTGGCTGGGGGAAGGATGGTAGGGCAGTAGGGGGTGGTGTGTGGTCTGGCTGGGGAGGATGGAGGTAGGGTGTGTGGGTCTGGCTGGGGAGGAGGGGAGGGTGTGGTCTGGCTGGGGGAAGGATGAGTAGGGGGAGGGGGCCTGGCTGGGGAGGAGATGGTAGAGGTATGGCCTGGTTGGGAAGGTGCAGGCGTAGAGGTGCGTGGCCTGGCTGGGAGAAGGGGGAAGGCATGGGCTGGGAAGGATGCAGTATGGTGTAGGGGTGGGGTGATGGCTCTGCTGGGGGAGGATGGAAGCGAGGGTGTGGTCTGGCTGGGAGAAGGATGGTAGGGAGGTGCATGGTTAATGGGGAAGACAGGTAGGCATGCGCACGGGGAGATGGGGAGTGTGTGTGGCCTGGCTGGGGGAGTGGATGGTAGGGAAGGGTGTGTGGTCTGGCTGGGGAAGGATGGTAGGGCAGTAGGGAGGGCAGTGGTCTGCTGGGGAAGATGGTAGGGAGGGGTGTGGCCTGGCTGGGGGAGGATGGGGAGGGTGCATGGCCTGGGGAAGGATGGTAAGGCAGGAGGGGTGCAGCCTGGCTGGGTCAGGAGATGGTTGGGGAGGGTGCAAGCTGGCTGGGAAGGATGGTAGGTGGCTGGGGAGGATGGTAGGGAGGTGGGTGGTCAAGCTGGGAGAGGATGGGAGGTGTGGCCTGATTGGGGGGAGGATGGGAGGTGTGTGGCCTGGCTGGGGAGGATGCAGGGAGAAGGGGGCCTGGTTAGAGAAGCCAGTGAGGGGAGGTAGGGAGTGGGTGTGTGGGTTTGGGGGAGAATGTAGGGGAGAGGTGTGGCCTGGTTAAATGATGGTAGAGCAACACGCAACTGAACA
>NW_024713129.1:25029341-25040993 GCF_018991925.1 Homarus americanus
TCACATTGTTTTCAGTCTCCCCTCAGAGGTGGCAAGTTCTTTTAAAACATGCTGAGATTCAATGTCACGAAGTGTAAGAGGATGCACCTGGGGCGTACCAACGGTAAGGAGGCATATCATATGTCCCAACGGGATGAAGAAAATGCACTAGTTGAGACTGTGTGTGAGAAGGACCTAGGTGTGTATGTTGAAAATGAGCTGAAGTTCTCGGGCCATTGTGAGAAGAAGGTAAATCAGGCAAATAAATTATTGGGTCTTATAAGAAGGTCGTGACGATCTTCAGGAGTGAAGTGCTTCCCCATCTGGAGTACTGTCACCCCATCTGGTCCCCGAGATATGCTAGGGACTGTCAGTTGGTTGAAAATGTTCAAAGGAGGGCCACCAAACTGGTGCCTGCACTTCGGCACCTCAGCTACCCTGAGAGATTGGAGCGCCTGAACTTGCCTAGCTTATACTACAGACGGGCAAGGGGGGACCTAGTTGAGGTTTATAAGCATCTCAGGGGGCACTACTCAGTTGAGTGTCCTTAATTGGAGCTGGCGGACGCTTGCCCCACAAGGGGTCACAGCTCAAGATTGAAGAAGCCGCAAGTCCAGAGTGAGGGTTGTAAACTCTTGGAACAATCTACCAGAGAGTGTTGTGACGGCACCGAGTGTGAGCTCTTTCAAGAGAAGACTTGACCAACACTGGAGCGGGTTCAGGTACATTCAGGAGCTGGTGCATGCCCAGTATTTGCCAACAGTGCGTGACAGAGACGTGACCGATCGCCCGGGCGGCTAGCGAGCCGATCTTTTGGTGAAGAATATAAATGAAAAGAGATGTGACCGATCGCCCAAGCGGCTAACAAGCCGATCAGTGGCGAAGAGGATAAAAAAAAAAAAACAATTGTGTTATTGGGGGGTTTCCTTATTAACATTTGTTTAACAGTGTATGTTTTAAATGCCACATTGACGTTCCAGGTTTTTAGTTGTAAAGGAATTTGAGAGAAATTTTTGTGAAATGGTAATATTAAGAGATTCTTATGGTCATGGGTGGGCTTGGGATCAGTTCTATAAAAAGATTTCTTAGTAATGTTGAGGCATTTGTCTATGAAAGATCAAGGGTATCTAAGGTTTGAGCCAATATTATAGATATATTTATATTCCTCATCAATGAATTCCGGGCTGCAAATTCTCAAAGCACGTAAAACATTGTTGAAAATACTGACTGTTTGACTCTATTATGGTGGGCAGAATAATAATGAATGTATGAACACACATTAGTAGGTTTTCTATAAATACTGAACTTAAAGGTGTTACCTATTCTGTGTATCAGACAGTCTAGGAATGGCAATTTACAGTCATGCTCTAATTCTACAGTGAATTTGATCAAGGGGGCTAAGTTATTAAGTTGTGGCAGGAAAGCTTTTAGGTCCTCATTACATGGCCAGAGACATAATACATCATCAACATATCTAAACCAGACTGCTGAAGGTGGTAAAATATTACTTAATAGTTTCTTTTCAAAGAATTCCATATATAGGTTGCTTAATACAGGTGAGAGTGGATTACCCATTGCCATACCAAATTTTTGTGGTTATCAAAGCATACAATTTTAGATCACGCGACCTACAGTGCATAAATATAGATATATATATATATATATATATATATATATATATATATATATATATATATATATATATATATATATATATATATATATATATATAATCTGGATCTAAGCTAGCGGAGCCTTATACGCAATGTCACCTTCCTCTCCACCTCCTGCTCTTGTATTCAAAGCTAGACGTCGCATTCTGGATTGAACAAAAAGCCACTTTTTTCTAAAAACCAGTTTTTGTGATATAACCCAGAATGCGACGTCGACATCCCACCCATCTCAACCCCTCGAGAATTAAAAAATTTTTACAGCTCGCTCTAGGGCAAGAGATGACGGTAGCAATGCGTTTGATGGAGGGTGTGGGAGGGGGTTTTGAGAATTGCAATTAAATGCCAGGTAGCGACATGTCCTCCTAATATTACGTATTAAGTAATTAGTAGAGTTTTTAATTGCCTGTATGTTGGCATGGCGAGTTATTGCTAGGCATTAACATACCTAGGAATAAGCTAGACGTCGCATTCTGGACTATATCACAAAAACTGTTTTTAAAAAAAAAAACGGCTTTTTTAAGAGATGATTTAAAGGAAGAGAGCATAGTCTTTGCTCGGATGGGTGCGGATAAGTTGTACCACACCTTCACACCGTGATATTTTATGGAGGTCTGGGACTAAGAGGAGCGCATGGGGGGTTGTCTTAGTAGCTCTGGGTGCCTTAAGTTGTATTTCTGATTATTCCGGAACTGGAAATAATTATTGTCAAGCAAGTGATTGATAAATTGTAAAGAAAGAGGGCACAGCAGTAGGTGTTAATATCTTCGAATTTTAAAATTTTCAATTTAGCAAATTTTTCGTTTGTATGATCTGTTTTTTCAAGTAGGTTGTTGTGGACGTCTCCCCTACAACTGCATAGCCGCATTCCAATGCCACAGTATCCTAGCAACCAGCCATCCGCTACGTCTTCCCTAGCAACCAAACGAGCGGCCCAGGGGGGGCGTCACCAGATGCCACAGTATCCTAGCAACCAGCCACCAGCTGCTACCGTATCCTAGCAACGGGTCGAGAAACCGGCGACTTCCCACGGTCTACTTCCGGCGGCTGTGTATATAAGCTCTGTCTCTCCGTTGAGATTCATTCTGGCCTCTCTTCTTGAACACGCAACACCTCCTCCTCCGCCGCTGCCTGGCGGCCCTCGCTTCTCCTCCGCCTGCCTGGCGGTCCTCGCTCCCGCCGGCGAGCATGGCGACCCACCAGCTGTCCTTCTCTGAGCGTCCTCACCAACCAGCTCTCTCATTCTGCTCTCGGTTCCTGAACATGCAACACCTCCTCCAAGCAAGCTCCTCGCTGTCCCGTTCTCATTCAATCTGGAGGCCAGCAACAGGCAACATCTTCTCTAACGAAGCTCCTGCACATCTACCTCCTTCAACACGCTACTCACCGAACGTGTCTACTGAGCAGCTCCTCACCACACGGCATCTCCAGCACCAGACTGTCTACCATATAACTTATATTATATAAGAAAACCACCACCTTAGAGTTTCCATCCATCCTGAGTGCTAGACAACATAATATCACGAAACCCTACAAGGTCATTGTCCATACAACTCTCTTTTGTGCAGTTACCAGGGATTGTGTTTTTGAAGAGCCGAGGCCCCCCATAGTGTGTTACAGTGTATCAGGTGTTGGTAAACAAGATCATGATAGATCTCTTTCATTACTGTGATAATGAGTGACTGTCGAGTGTGATACGTGATACCTCACTGTTTATTGACTCTACTGTGAATGGCTTGTATGTGGTTTCTCCAATTAAGTTTCTCATCAACATTAACTCCAAGGAATTTAGTATTTTGTTTGCGTCAAGTTTTTCCTTCTGTGAAAGATTGTGTAGTGGGTTTTCTCAAGGTCAGTTTATTACGTATTACCCAGGTCCTGACTTTAGTCAATTCAGTGTTTATAGTTCTCATCAAGGACTGGAGGTCTGAGTTGCTGGCATAGAGATCACCCTCGTCTGCAAATAAGTTGTATTTTATGAGTGAGCTGGAGTGTACTATGTCGTTTATGTACAACAAAAGTAGTACTGGACTTAGAATGGAACCTTGGGGGACGCCATACAAGATTGGCGAGGAGTCAGATTGGTGATTATTATAGAAGATATACTGCATCCTGTTGGACAGATATGAGGTAAACCAATTGTGGGATAGGCCCCTAATGCCATAATGTTCAAGCTTTGAAAGGAAGATGGTATGGTTGACAGTATCGAAGGCTTTAGAGAGGTCCAAGAATATACCGACTGTGAACTGACTGTCATCAAAGGAATTTAAGATGTCATTAGTAAAGGATAGCAGAGCACTCTCAGTCGACCTTCTAGCTCTAAATCCAAACTGGGAGTCTGTAAAAATGTTATTGGAATTGCAGAAGGAATTTAGTCTACTACATGCTAGCTTCTCCAGTATCTTACTCAAGGCTGGGAGGACTGATATGAGGCGTTAATTCGTGAAGAAACCTTTGTCCCCAGATTTTTTTATATGCTGGGTGAACTTTAGCAATTTTCAGTTAATCCGGAAAGACACCACTAGTGAAGGAGGAGTTACAAATGTGTAGGAGAACAGGTAGTAATAAGTGGGCTACTTTCTTAATGATGCTCATTGGTATATTGTCTTTGCCTGCTGCTGCATCTTTGGACATTTTTATGATGGCCAGTAATTCATCTGCTATGCAGGGGATAAGAACAGCTCATTTTGCTGTCTGTTTTGCAGGTAGGTTCTAAATTCCTCATAGTGATCAGGAATGCTCTCTGCAAAATTTTTGCCAACATTAATAAAATATTCGTTGAAGTGGTTGGCAATGAGGGAGGGTTCCGTTACAACTGAATCACTTATTATGAAAGCTGAGTGGGGGGCCGAAGGCTGAGTGTTCCTGTTCTGAATAGAATTTATGACATTCCAGGTTTCTTAGTGTCGCCTGATGCTGACTGGAACTCATTTGTATAATAACTATGTCTGGCATTTCTATTTGCTTGAGTTAATGAGTGGTAGGGTCATTACGGGTCGGGTCCGGTCGTGTTGCGTCTGTAACAAAGCGTATTCAGCATTCGAGCCTTTGTTGTTGAGCGGCAAAAATTGGACAGTGATTACCTAAGAACATCTAGATCGTCTTAGTGATGTGAAAGTGTAAATCGATGTAGGATTCTTAATGCTGGACGTGATTATATTTTTTAAAACTCAATTTCCACCGAGTTGGAGGTGCAGCCCATGGGCCGCATACATTTACTGGACTGTATCTCTTTGTTTACCCTGTAATTGGACTTACAGTCTCCGATCGGTATACTCAAAACAAATATTTGGCAGCGGACTCCATAAGTGAGCCCGTAATCTAGCCCGTAACTTACAGCACCTCCTTAGGTGCTGTAAGTTACGATTGGTCACGTCTCTGTTACCCACTCTTGGCAAGTACTGGGCATGCACCGGCTCCTGAATGTACCTGAACCTGCGCCATTGTTGGTCAAGTCTTGTCTTCAAAGAGCTCACACTTGGTGCCGTCACAACACTTTCTGGTAAATTGTTCCAAGAGTTCACAACTCTCACTCCGAAAAAGTTTGCCCTCACAGTTTTATGGACTTGTGGCTTCTTTAATCTTGAGCTGTGACCCCTTGTGGGGCCACCGTCCGCCAGCTCCAAGTAAGGACACTCGACTGAGTAATGCTCCTTGAGATGCTTATACTACACCTTAATTAGGTCACCCCTTGCCCATCTGTAGTATAAGCTAGGCAAGTTCAGGCACTCCAATCTCTCAGGGTAGCTGAGGTGCTCTCCTTTGAACATTTTCAACCAACTGACAGTCCCAAGCATATCTCGGGGACCAGACGGGGTGACAGTGCTCCAGGTGGGGAAGCACTTCACTCTTGAAGATCATTACGAGGGACGGACCGTCTAGATATCTGGACGACCTTCTTATAAGATCCAATAATTTATTTGCCTGATTTACCTCCTCGCAATGGCCTGAGAACTTCAGCTCATTGTCAACCTACACAGCTAGGTCCTTCTCACATTCATTCTCAATTAGTGCAGTTTCTTCATCCCGTTGGGACATATGATACGCCTTGTAGGGTATATTTTGTGTTTGTGTTCACACTCAGGATGGGATGGAGGAAGGAAACTGACAATGTGTTTTCTGTATATATATTGTTGTACAGAGTAGTGCTTAGGAGTGACTAGGTGAGGAGGAGCATGCTTAGAGGTCCTGTAGGGCAAGGAGGTTTCTGAGGAAGCTGGGTGGTGAGGAGCTGTGAGAGATGTTGCTGGGCCGGTAGCCGAGTGTAGAATGGTCTCCCTGGCCAGGCATGGCCGTATTTATACAATTTACGAGGATCAGGATTTGGGGTGAGCGTAGCGAGAGGGCCAATCACAGCGGCTTAAGCTTAAGGTGTGAAACGCTCTGATCCTGAGCTGGAGGTTGAAGATCGAGACTAGGTCGGCAATCGTACCCCTACGTCCACTGCATAGACCTAGTCTCTCGGCGTAGCTGGCTGTACGCTGATTGGCTGGTAAGCACGCGGCCGGAGCTCAGTTGGGAGTTGTAGGGGAGAAGATCCACTACAGCCTCCTTACTGTTGGTACGTCCCAGGTGCATCCTCTTACACTTCGTGACATTGAATCTCAGCAGCCATTTCTTCGACCATTCTTGGAGCCCACAGAGGTCCTTCTGCTTGGTTCTTGATTTCCCGAAATAACTTGGCATCATCGGCAAACATTTGTATGGAGGAGTGTACGTCAGGCATGTCATTTATGAAACAAACAAACAACAGCGAGCCCAATACACTGCCCTGTGGTATCCCTCTTGTGACAGGTACGGTTGATGATTTTGTGCCATTAATCACCACACACTGTTTGCGGTCATGTAGTATAAGCTAGGCAAGTTCCTCACATGTATGATTTTTCTGAAAGAAAAACGTTTCCAAGAGGATTCAAGCGTTGAGGAGTGTATACATGAGGTAGAAACTGCCTAAAAGTAAGTGCTTCTATACTATTTGAAGATGTGCTAAACCGAATAATAACCTGTGATTGTCCCAGGTTGAGTATTGAAACCACAAGTATTACTACCACCAGAATTAGTGCTTGATAAATACGTAACACCAGCTATACTCACTGTAACTCACAGTTGAGATGTGCTGGGGTGCATCCATGTTTGTTCATCCAGTAATATCATGATGCTACAAGTATTGTAATAACATTCCTATGTGCTAGTGACACGTATTTAGTGACCATCCTTCTAGCATCACTGTTATATAATAATACCCTTAAGGAGGTATAAGTATTTAATGTTGTAATTGATAATTGAAGATTTATTTTTAATACAGTACTTATAAAGTACGACCTATTGGTTAGTTTTGTCAAAATGTTACAGTAACGTAACCAGTAACTGAACCTAATTTTTGTTGTTGTGAGTAAAGGTTCAAATTGTAATATTCAAAGTTAATTTTAATAAATATTGATTCAGTAGAATGTGTGCATCACCCCTCATTTCTTCTAACACTTGGCATCCTTGAAAATATAATAAATACTCACATGCCTAACTTCTCGTGTTTACCATGCTACCAATTTAAATGAGAGGTTCATTGTAGAAGTTATATTATAAAGAAAGCCTGGGTGGTGGCAGCATTTAGATGTAAGTATAGTAATTATACGAATGTGTAATAATAGACAGGGAAGTGGTTTTCGCAGGTTCATCCATAGAATAGAATATAACTAAGTAAGTTGAGATAAAAGGAAGTAATAGGAAATGAAAATAAGTAAGATTATTGAAAGAAACACCATTAATACTGAGAAAGACTTAGAAAATAAAAGAAATATAACCAAGATGGTTATAGACATAGGACTAAAGAGACAATCCCAACTCATAAAAAATTGAGATATTACACCCAGGGAAAGAGAGAATGAAGTGAGGATATGAGAAGTGTGTGCACCAGTAGGTTTTGTGTGACAAACAGATGCATACAACACACAAAAAGCCATGGCATTGTAGTGATAATAGGAAGACAATTTGGAGAAATGTATGACTGAGGTATTGTTGGTAAGTAAATGTATGATCAGTAGAATGATGTACAGTAATTAGATCCATGAGTGATTTGGATAGAAGTCTATATGATCATGTTTTGGTTGAATGCAAGACATAAATACTGTGTAGCCTAAGTAATTTGGACAAAAACCATAGATAAGACACCAAACTGTATAAAAATTGAGAACTTGAAGAATGAAAAGTTTCTCAAGAAATTGGATGAGGAATAGCAGGAAGAGCAGACTAAATGATATAGAAAATGTAGTTACAGCTAATAAAAATGTGTTAAATCTGAAATTTATTCATAAAATCTTTGAGACTATTTTTGAATAACAATAACTGAAAAGGTTTCATATCTTGATTTGTATTTTACAGACTTGTGGTAAATATGAAGACATTTTGCCTTTATTTTACCATGCATAAAACTGACCAGGGCAAGTTGCAGTAAGTCAGTGAGTGTAACTTAACTCTGCACATTTCATCAGTCCCTTTAGATGTGGAATACCAGTACAGTAATCACTTGCAAATGATGGATTTTTTTCTTCACATCGGATCAAGAGATGCACGAGTCAAAATGTGGAGGGGAGAAAAGCCAGGGCAAGCCAAGAATGACATGGGGAGAAGCTGTAAGAAATTACTTCAGAGTTAAGAACCAAACAAGCAAGGTTGCAAGAGATTGTGAAGCTTAGAGAGCTGCTTTCAGGTAATTATGACTAACTTATGCAAGCATGAAAATGGCCATAAAACACTGATGGTAATGATAATGATTTGGTTGCATGCATATCATTTCCCAGTACTGAAGGTGGAGCTAAAATACCCTTTCAAAACTGTTGGATAAGAATTCCTCAATTTTATATATAAACATTTATTTCAACAGTCAAGTCTGCTAAACATCATTTCCCAGGTTCATGTACTTATGGTTACTCATAAAAGCTTATTGTAATATAATATTACACTCATCAACAAAAATCGAATTGTCAGTACAAGAATTTTTTTTTAATTTGTAGCATAGACAATTGTGTCTATGCACATAGGCACCTTCAACAACTGACAGTTTGTCAATTATTATCGTCATGCTTACAGGCTGCTTCTCCTTCCTTGACTACTTAGCCAGACTCTTATGAGATGGAAATGATGAGTGGCAGTTAGTAAGCAGAGCTGTAAGGAGAGTCAGCCTAGATAACACACAACAGAAAGACATGAGAACCATAATTGTACTTCTTCCATATTTCAGGAAAACAGGAAATTGATCCTTATTATGAATAATACTGATCATAGCTGTAATGCTCCTGTTGCAGATTCATATGTAATAAAAATATATATATTTATTTTATATAAATACAATTATTAGTATGGTAAAACTTCTTTAACAAAGTACAGTTGAAGTACATCTCTGTGATTTCTGAAATGTCAGTACCAGAAACAAAACCTACCATTTTTTTAAGATTCACATATGAAAATAGACAAGTACCTGTACCATGTATATAACTACATCACTAGTTCAGTGGATAGTTGGTGCTTAGTAAGCAAGGGTAGGCATACTCCCCTTAGGAAGCTCATAGGAGGGGATGAATACTGGTTCTCACTTGCTAAGCACCGAGTATCCATAGAGCTGTCAAAGTATATGTTGATGTGGTAATTGGCCATAGGGGAAGCACTTAAGGATCCACAGCCAAGAAACACATCAATGGTTAAATTACTCTGGGTGCCCTGTTTAGAGACACACACAAACACACACTCAAGTGACTTACAGTGTCTCAGTTCTTTTGGGGGCCCATTTTATAATTTTTCCTCAGGGTCTTGAATATTTTTTCATGGTTTCATATGTAAGATATTTGATGGGATGACTAATATGTTGACACATAAAAACCATGGCATTAACATTACACCCAGAAAGGGGTAGGTAATCCAGGAATTTATTTCATGCAAGTGACAGGCAGCCAAAGGGACATTTCATAATTAATATATCAGACCTTGTTCTTTGGCACAATTTTGTCATAACAGTAAAATGCTTATCACTGTTTTCAATTGCTAAATAATTTCACAATGAAATGAGATGAAGAAACATACGAGTACAGTACAATACTTGGAAAACCCATCAATATATAGAATGGAGTGGAAGTTTCTATTTACTAAAGACCATTACAGTATTCACTTTTGACTCCATAACAATCCAATTACTGTAAACTTTATTGAATGGCCTGATAAATATATATGCTGAGTAATTGATTGTGAACACATACTTGATTATAGCACAAGTGTGACTTTGATAATTAGCCATCCAGAGCCATTGATCAACTGCCTGACTACAGTATAAAATAATAAAACCTTGATCTTTATTGTATGTTCTGACAGTTGTCCACCTTAAACTAATGTGACCTATTTCTACCTGGTTTGATGATGGTCTTACTAAAACAATTGTTGCCCTGGGTAATAATATTCTCCTCAGTGTATTATTTATGTGGCACTGATTCTGCTTGTCTCTCCTTTCATAATTTTTTTCAAATTCTCTGAAACCTTAAATAATAAGGCAAATTACAAAAAAATAAACACCTGTAATGGACTTACAGAGAATGTTGTAGTTCGGTTCATAAAATGTTACTCAAATAACAACAGTACAGATATAAGAAACCATATTGTGGTTTTCAAACATAATCCTCTTCTTGTAAACTAAGAAAATAATATGAAGAATTACAGGTAAGATTTTAGGTGAGAAAGATTGGGGAGATTATAGAATTTGGTGAATACAGTATTTAGTTCTTTAAATCTCTTATGGATTTTTAAAACTTTGCTATATATTGCTAAATAAGAGATATTTCCAGTTTTACATGAATATTTATTTTAATCACTTTTCTTGTCTTTTCATTTTCATTTAGATTCTTGATTTATTTTTGTACCTGTACTAACTTCATTATTTGCTTTCTCTTTTTTAGGTGAAGTTTCTGACTCCTTCAATCTTTAAGATCTTGTTTCAACTATATTTAGTAACTTTTTATTAACACAGTTTTAACTCCTTTCAAAGACAATATTGTGAGTATCCATCTCCCACTGTCTCTCTTATTTATGAATGAGGAAGTTTCTATTTGACTAAGGTGAGAAACTCCTCCCTGGTCTTGGGATCATCTCGGAACACCCCCAACATTGTGGACGTGGTGGTCTTTGCATTGATCTTCTGCACTCCACGCATCACCATACACATGTGGCTGCCGGAGATAAATAATACATGCTTTATATCAGTTATCTCCTAGGTACATGTATGAAAACCATCACTTGCAAAAACAGCAAGAAAAGCAAACAGCAAGACAGGCTTAAAAACCAACACCTGTATATAACCAAAAACAAGTAATTAGACACACATTACAGGTACTGTATAATAATTTGAACGGATTCATGTAAATAAACAGGGTAAGATGTTTATGAATATGCAAGTACTGTACAGAAATAAAAAGAAAGGGAAACAGATAAATACATAGACAGGCAGGAATGCATTTATAAAAACTGTAGAGGACAGGAAAATAGACACAAAGAAAAAAGACAGACAATAACTTAATGAGAAAGACAGCAAAAATATTCAGAAAGGGAGACAAACAGATAGAGGTTAAGAGACAAATGGAGAGAAAATTAGACATAGGAATGGACATACAGATGAAGAAACAAACTAGACACCACAGCACACTCATAAACTTTCACTTAAAACTCATTATCTTACAAACACTCGCATGCAGCTATTCTCAGGGGTGTACACTCTTTGACTGATCTTGCATGCAAACAAACACACATACACATTCATGTTAGCAATCATGCATATTTTGCTCTTGTCATACCTATATTATTTGTATTATCCTTTTAAGAACTTGCCATATTTATGCATACACTCCCTCTAATGAGTGTGTGTGGACACAGACAATGAACAATGTACACAGGTGGACACTCACTCACACATGCCTATTGTACAAAGAGAGCATTCATGTGAAAAAGCATTCATACCAAAACACAATAC